>NC_091223.1:26895562-26978062 GCF_040958095.1 Procambarus clarkii
CTGTCCTCTGTTGTCACTGTTGATGTTGTAACCCTGGCCTCTGTTGTTACCGGTGATGTTGTAAACCTGGCCACTGTTGTCACCGTTGATGTAACCCTGGTCACTGTTGTCACTGTTGATGTTGTAACCCTGGCCTCTGTTGTCACCGTTGATGTTGTAACCATCGCCACTGTTGTCACCGTTGATGTTGTAACCCTGGCCACTGTTGTCACCGTTGATGTTGTAACCATCGCCTCTGTTGTCACCGTTGATGTTGTAACCCTGGCCACTGTTGTCATCGTTGATGTTGTAACCCTGGTCACTGTTGTTACCGTTGATGTTGTAACCCTGGCCACTGTTGTCATCGTTGATGTTGTAACCCTGGCCACTGTTGTCACCGTTGATGTTGTAACCCTTGCCACTGTTGTCACCGTTGGTGTTGTAACCCTGGACTCTGTTGTCACCGTCGTTGCCAGCGACCTTAGCGCACCGTACTGTGACCCTCCACTATACCTGAGCGCCATTAGAGCGGTGTGGTCGCTCAATCCATCACGGGACGCGCCAATCACCCTCCCAGTCGCCTCTCGCCGTGCCAAAAGAGTAATTAAAATCATTATTCTTTGCAGAGAGCCATTAATTCTCCTTTCTTGGACCCGTGACAAGAAAATGGTCCCTCCTCTCTTATCTGGCCATTGTGTGGTAAATGGTCTCGGGGCTTAAGGGGACGCGTTTGGGTGCGTCAGTTAGCGGGGTATTTTGGCTAGAATAAGCTAGGCTAGTCTAGGTTTGGGTCTTGGGTTTGATTCGGTTCGGTACGGTTCGTGACTTGGGTCTCTAGCACAAACTTTTTCTTGAAATTTATTATTATTTTATTTTATGTATGTGTCTGTGTAATAAGTCTGTCCTGGTGATGAGTGTCCAGGTTTCCCTGTTTGGTACCAGTGTATGGGTACATAATTTTTTAATATTTGCTTGCCTTTATGTTTCAGTGAAATGTTGTAATGTTAATTAATGATTCTTTTGGGGTAAGAAGTAGTCTTACTATCAGTATGTGCAGGGTGCATGGAGATTGACCCTGGCACTATTGTCTTGTGCGGTATATGGATTGTCCCACAAGTATTCTGTTAACGTACGGTTCTGTTGCAGAGTGATCATGTTAATTATTGTTGTATTTTTGCCATGATTTATAACTTGTATAACTCATTGGTTTGGCTGTGGGTCATGAGGTACCCAGCAGATGTTTGGGGTATGTCCCACTTGGGTAATGTTACCTGTTATTTTTAATTACTTAGATTTAAATGTTAAAGTAGGAATATTATATATATATTCTTTTTTTTCATGTTGGGGGGTCACTTTATTTTGTATGTTTTGTTCTTCAGACCTTCTGAGGAAGACTTGCTAGGCTGCCTAGTGTGCAGGCAGGTCATGTCATTGTTTCATAGTATTCTGTAGTGTCATGTCTTGTACCTCAGGGTTGTATTATGTAGGATTGTGTCATTACTTGTATTTTGGCATTATATTGTTTTTAGTTACTTGTAATTTTCCTGTTCCAATTAGGATTTTTTTTTTTATGTCATGCCAGTTTTAAGGCGATTTTTGTTTTGGTCTTCCAGCCTTCTGAGGGAGCCTTGCTGGACTGCCTCGGGCCTTCCAGCCTTCTGAGGGAGCCTTGCTGGACTGCCTCGGGCCTTCCAGCCTTCTGAGGGAGCCTTGCTGGACTGCCTCGGGCCTTCCAGCCTTCTGAGGGAGCCTTGCTGGACTGCCTCGGGCCTTCCAGCCTTCTGAGGGAGCCTTGCTGGACTGCCTCGGGCCTTCCAGCCTTCTGAGGGAGCCTTGCTGGACTGCCTCGGGCCTTCCAGCCTTCTGAGGGAGCCTTGCTGGACTGCCTCGGGCCTTCCAGCCTTCTGAGGGAGCCTTGCTGGACTGCCTCGGGCCTTCCAGCCTTCTGAGGGAGCCTTGCTGGACTGCCTTGGGCCTTCCGGCCTTCTGAGGGAGCCTTGCTGGACTGCCTCGGGTGCAGTCGGGATTTGTTTTTTTTTCATTGATATACTTTATTGTCATATTATGATATTCGGAATGGTATCATGTGTGACGGTATCATTGCTTGTACTTTTGCCAAGATTTTTTTTGTACTTTTGTTTCTTTCATTGTACATTTATGTGTTGTTCTTACTGAGGTGTAACTGTATAATGTACTTTGCATCATGTTAATTTAGTTAGTTTACTTTTATTAATATGTCACTGGCTATTTTTTTTCTTTTAAGATTTAGTTATGGTATTTTGGATAAGTTAGGATAAGACAAATTTGGGCTTAATTATCTATCTTAATTAGGGAGCCGGTCGGCCGAGCGGACAGCACGCGGGACTTGTGATCCTGTGGTCCTGGGTTCAATCCCAGGCGCCGGCGAGAAACAATGGGCAGAGTTTCTTTCACCCTATGCCCCTGTTACCTAGCAGTAAAATAGGTACCTGGGTGTTAGTCAGCTGTCACGGGCTGCTTCCTGGGGGTGGAGGTCTGGTCGAGGACCGGGCCGCGGGGACACTAAAAGCCCCGAAATCATCTCAAGATAACCTCAAGATACACCCGATTTTGTCTTAACTCTGGGGGAAAGGGAGCTGTAACACGCATGACCCCCCCCTCCCCAGGAGTTCACACCCAGGGAAGCCTTCTCCAAGAGGTCAGCCCAGATGACCTCCGGATTATCTTGTATGTTGATTAAAAAATTCCTGGGTTAGTCTTAGTCAGCTAGTTTCAAGTATGTAACATTTCATGATACTCTTGTCAAACATTGCAATGGAATTAGACCCCAGATTCTTATGTGTAAACTTCCATGGATCTCCCCCTTTTATCCAGGTCAAAGGTCAGTCACACACGTAATTAATAATTCCTCTCTTGAACAGTGTATGGTGAATGTCAAACAAGTTTAATGAAAATTCTTAAGTGTTTGTGCACTTGTGGCCCGACCCTCTTGCATTCTTGGTGTAGGTAGCAACAGTAAATCTTCCCTCTCCCTTTTTCGAGGTGTATATATATTGGTCCTGTAGAGACTTAGGGACAGAGTGCGGGACACCGGGGTCGAGAGAGGGTCTGTGAAGAACATCTCACAGAGGGAGTGACAAAGTGAACCCACCGGATGGAGAGACAGAGGTCTTAAGGTAATGTGTGTGATCTCTGAGGTTTTGTTCCATGTCTAAATTTCTTAACTATTGGCCAGTGTTAGAGTAGGATTTATAAGTGGTAATTAGTATAATTTTGGTCTCAATAAACTCATGTTAAATTTCCCGTCTGTATCAATTGTTGAATTCTTTTAGCCTTTTGGATATAGTGGCTGATAACCGTCCCATAATTAATGACAGTTATAGAAAGTACTCTCCAAATCAAGCAATGTTTCTTGCCTCGTTGCGTGATGTAGTCTCAATGGTCAAGGCAGATGGTGGCAGCGTATTAATCCTGTGTAGCATTTCCTCGTTTTGCAGTGTACCTTTGGTTCCGGTGTAACCATCATATGTCAGCTCATATTACAGTGCTGAATAACAGTGTTACCAAGTGCACCAATAGGAAGTGTTACTCAGGATAAGTAGTGTTTACATTATTAGTTTAGTATCCATTATAGTAGTGTTACAATTATAGTGGTGTTACAACGTGTAAAACGTGTTGGTGACACAAAGACCATGAAGGCAGCAGAGTTCTAGCAGACGTTGCCTGTTCTCATTCATCCTCCCTATGGCGAATTGACCCAGACAAGTGGGACAAATGTTGTGCTTGGCACCCACTCTGGCGTTGAAGTCGCCGAGGATGAACAGTGGCTCTTTTACAGGGATTCTTGCTATGACTCTGCTGAGGTCATCGTAGAATTTTTCCTTTGCCTCTGCTGGAGAAGTCAGGGTTGGTGCATATGCACTAATTACATTGACTGGTCCTGTTTGGGAGTGCAGTTGCAGAGACAGAATTCGTTCGGTTTCCCCCATCGGTGGCATAATGTATCCCAACAGTGCATTCCTGACGGCAAATCCCACACCATGTTCTCTGGTCTCATCAGGTAGTTTTCCTTGCCAGAAGAGAGAAGGCCCTCTCTCTCTCTCATATCCTGATCCAGGGAGCCTAGTCTCTTGCAGAGCAACAATATCCATCTGCAGCTTGCTCAGCTCCCTATCGATGATTGCTGTTTTACGGGCGTCATTGATTTCTTGCAGGTCGTCAGAGAAACCTGATGTCAGTGTCCTGACGTTCCATGTGCCCAGCTTTAGGGCAGTTGATATTTTCTTCTTAGGTTTGGTATTGCTTGGTGCAAAGTTGTCGGGCCGCTTGTCGGTTTTCACCTTAAACCCCACGCACCCAGTGAGGTTAACGGACCGTGGCGAGGCAACACCTATTGGCTGGGGTTTGCCCAGCTTGAGGCGGGCGGTTGCTGCCCAATGGGGCGCGATGACCCCTCCCACCGTCGGAAGCAACCCCTGGCGTCACACTCTTCGCCAATCGAGCAGAAGACTTAAAACCGGTAGACTGTCGCTTCCCGTGTTGGTTCGACGCTGTGAGGTGAAGCTGGAGTGCCCTCTCCAGGGCGCAAAGCCTGGGTAGGTAGATATGGAGGAGAAGCTGTTACCCATGCAGCAGGTCCCCCCTCTCCACATTGCTGAAATTATCCAATAGAAAGGCAAATGCCAATACACATGGTTCCAGCAACGTCGCAGGAGCTGCCAGAATGAGGTCGATGTCAACAACGAACTGCCTTAGGGTCTCTAACTCCGGATTTTTCCTCGAGGTTGACTCCTGAAGCCTTTCCCAAAAAAGGGGTATGGCCACAAGGCAGCGGAGGTTTACAATCAGGGTGTTCCTTCCCCTAGATGGGCTGCCTTCCCAGGCTATCGAGTCCCATCTACCCGGAGCAGCTGGTTTTAAGGCGCCAGAGGCACGCCCTCGCCCCTTCTCCTGTCGGTAAAAGCAGTTCTGCCGGACTTAGACTAAGCCACCCGTGCAGGCCAGGAGTTGGACTTGGTTGTCAGAGGCTATTTGAGACGCATGCCGTATAGGAGCATTTTATAGGTCATGGGAGCTCGTCCCCCATTACCACCCCCTGGCTATGACAACCCCTTGGAACCTTGTTAAGGTTCTTGTTAACATACTTGTCTTGTTCTTGTTAACATACTTGTCTTGCTCTTGTTAACATACTTGTCTTGCTCTTGTTAACATACTTGTCTTGCTCTTGTTAACATACTTGTCTTGCTCTTGTTAACATACTTGTTAAGCGAGTATGTGTATGGTAAACAAGCGGAGATGAGGAGTTGTGTTACAGCCAGCAGCAGCATCATCAACGTGGACTGATCTACAATACTTTATATTGTCTCTCTTCTGGTCTTGTTTAGCCCAACCACTTGGGCTGGACGGTAGAGTGACGGAAGACCGCCACTCTACCTACGCTGCAGGTCGGCGTTCAGTCCCCGACCTTCCAAGTGGTTGGGCACCATTCCTTGCCCCCCCCCTCCCGTGTCCCATCCCAAATCCTTATCTTGACCCCTTCCATGTGCTATATAGTCGTAATTGCTTAGCGCTGTCTCACGATAGATCCCTTTCCCCTAACACAATTACAACTGTCCAGCCTTTACTACTCTCCCTTACACCATTCTACCCTCCTTATCACAAATCTACCCACACATCCGCTAATCTACTCTCGCCTCCCCTGATCTACGCCTCATTACATTAATCAACCCTCCCTTCAAATAATCATATCACCTATCCATTCTTTTCACAATCCTCTCCATGGAGACCTTGCCCATTCCACCCTTTCTGTAGTACATTAGACCTTTTGTCTCTTGATGTAAGGACCATTGTGGGATGTATCCTACTCCTGGGGCCTCGCTATCCTGCTTTATCACAGGGTGATGATATCACTCTCTCCTAATGGTTCACAGTTCAGGCTGAGGGAGAGTTGGTGATGGTGGTAGTGGTGGTGGTGGTGGTGGTGGTGGTAGTGGTGGTGATGGTGGTGGTGGAGGTAGTGGTGGTGGTAGTAGTGGTAGTAGTTGTAGTAGTAGTGGTGGTGGTAGTGGTGTTGGTGGTGGTAGTGGTGTTGGTGGTGGTAGTAGTATTGTGGTGGTAGTGGTGGTATTGTGGTGGAAGTGGTGGGAAGAGTTGGTGGTGATGGTAGTAGTGTTGGGAAGAGTTGGTGGTGGTGGTGGGGAGAGTTGGGTGTGGTGGTGGTAGTGGTGGGGGTGTTGGTGGTTGTGGTAGTGTTGGTTGTGGTTGTAGTTGTGAGGAGAGTTGGTGGTTGTGGTGGTGGGAAGAGATGGGGGTGATGGTGGTGGTGGTGATGTTAATAGTGATGGTGGTGGTGTTTGTGGTGGTGGTGGTGATGTTAATGGTGGTGGTGGTGGTGGTGGTGAGAGGAGTTGTTGGTGGTGGTGGTGGGAAGAGTTGGTGGTTGTGGTGGTGGGGGACAGTTCGTGGTGGTGGTGGATAGTTGGTGGTGGTAGAGTAGGTGGTGGTGTGGTGGTGGTGGGAAGAGTTGGTTGTTGGTGAGAGAGAGTGAGGAATTTTTCCAGCAGAAATTTATTTGATTTATGTACTTTAACTTATTGACTTATTAGTTTACTTAGATTTAATTTTAATTAAGAATGGACTGTATATTTAATTGTGGCTTGTATCTGTAAAGTGGGCAGTATTTGTAAAGTGGACTGTATCTGTAAAGTGGGCAGTATTTGTAAAGTGGACTGTATCTGTAAAGTGGACTGTATTTGTAAAGAGGACTGTATTTGTAAAGTGGACTGTATTTGTAAAGTGGACTGTATTTGTAAAGTGGACTGTATTTGTAAAGTGGACTGTATTTGTAAAGTGGACTGTATTTGTAAAGTGGACTGTATTTTATTAAATTGTCGAATCGGATTACAGATGGAAGTTATCCGATTCACAAGTTTGGGGGTATACGTTGGTAGCCTATCACACCAGGTATGGATAATGGCAATAAACTACAAAATGTTAGTAATGCTACTAAATGAGTTAGTAAATACAGTTGTTTCTTAGCTAGCAAGTAGCAACAGGCTGATGATAGGCACTGGACATCCTTCTATCCCGTGTATGAAACCTCGTTGGCTAGAACTCTTACGGTGACCAGGGGCCAGATTCACGAAAGCACTTACGCAAACACTTACGAACGTGTACATCTTTCCTCAATCTTTGACGGCTTTGGTTACATTTATTAAACAGTTTACAAGCATGAAAACTTCCCAATCAACTGTTGTTATTGTTATAAACAGCCTCCTGATGCTTCGGAGCTCATTAACTGTTTAATAATTGGAAACAAAGCCGCCAAAGATTTAAAAAAGATGTACAGGTTCGTAAGTGCTTTCGTGAATCTGGTCCCAGGAATGTCTCGTGTTGCCACAGGTTGACTATGTTAGTTCTTGCTGCCCTTGAACTGCACCTGACGAGTAACTAATAAGTAGTAATCTGTAACTACTATACACAGTATACACCAGGGAAGGAAGTTATAATATGGAACAATGGTTACCCGTTCCGGGTCGTGTGCAGATATTATAACCGGACTACAATATACACAAACTACTTGGCCAAGTAAATTGTTGATATTATACTAGTAGACCGGGTACAATACTTCCCAAGGTAACGCAATCATGGGTTGAGCGGACTTCTATAGTTCCTATGTCACCACATTCTCGAGAAGTGTTGATTAGTAATGAGAGCTGGTACGTGTGACTGTCTCGACTGTCATGCGCACAATGGTGTCGCTCAGCGTCTTCCTCCTCAACTCCTCCCCATTGGTGGTGGTGGTGAGAAGAGTTGTTGTTGGTGGTGGTGATTGTGATAGGGTAGAGCTGGTGGGGGTAGTAGTGGGGGAGAGCTGATGGTGGGGCAAAATTGGTGGTGGTGGTGGGATGACTTGGTGGTGGTGGTGGGGTGAGTTGGTGGTGGTGGTGGTGGGGTGAGTTGGTGGTGGTGGTGGTGGGGTGAGTTGGTGGTGGTGGTGGTGGTGGTGGGATGACTTGGTGGTGGTGGTGGTGGGGTGAGTTGGTGGGGTGAGTTGGTGGTGGTGGTGGGGTGAGTTGGTGGTGGTGTTGGTGGGGTGAGTTGGTGGTGGTGGTGGGGTGAGTTGGTGGTGGTGGTGGTAGCAATGGGAAGAGTTAGTGGTGGTTGGGGGGGGGGGTTTGAGGGTGGTGGTGGTGGTGGGAAAACTTTGTGATGGCGGGGAGTGGGGGGGGGCGGGGGGGGGGGGTGTTGGTGATGGTGGTGGGGGAGAGTTGGTGATGGTGGGGAGAGTTGGTGGTGGTGATGTTCGTGGAAAGAATTGGTGGTGATGGTCTAGTGGTTGAGTATGTGACGGGTTTGCATTTCCAGTGTTGCAGGTTCCAGTGTCCATCTCATTGCCCTAGTTGATTTTCTCATTTATATATATATATATATATATATATATATATATATATATATATATATATATATATATATATATATATATATATATATATATATATATATATAGTCGCTGGTAAACGTTGGAGATGGATAATGGTCTGCGACACAATGGCTCCCATCCCACACAGAGAGGGAGCCGGCTCCCACCCCACACAGAGAGGGAGCTGGCTCCCACCCCACACAGAGAGGGAACCGGCTCCCACCCCACACAGAGAGGGAGCTGGCTCCCACCCCACACAGAGAGGGAGCTGGCTCCCATCCTACACAGAGAGGGAGCTGGCTCCCATCCCACACAGAGAGGGAGCTGGCTCCCACCCCACACAGAGAGGGAGCTAACTCCCATCCCACACAGAAAGGGAGCTGGCTCCCACCCCACACAGAGAGGGAACCGGCTCCCATCCCACACAGAGAGGGAGCTGGCTCCCACCCCACACAGAGAGGGAGCTGGCTCCCACCCCACACAGAGAGGGAGCCGGCTCCCATCCCACACAGAGAGGGAGCCGGCTCCCATCCCACACAGAGAGGGAACCGGCTCCCATCCCACACAGAGAGGGAGCCGGCTCCCATCCCACACAGAGAGGGAACCGGCTCCCACCCCACACAGAGAGGGAGCTGGCTCCCACCCCACACAGAGAGGGAACCGGCTCCCATCCCACACAGAGAGGGAGCTGGCTCCCACCCCACACAGAGAGGGAACCGGCTCCCATCCCACACAGAGGGGGAGCCGGCTCCCATCCCACACAGAGAGGGAACCGGCTCCCACCCCACACAGGGAGGGAGCTGGCTCCCACCCCACACAGAGAGGGAACCGGCTCCCACCCCACACAGAGAGGGAGCTGGCTCCCACCCCACACAGAGAGGGAGCTGGCTCCCATCCCACACAGAGAGGGAGCCGGCTCCCATCCCACACAGAGAGGGAGCTGGCTCCCATCCCACACAGAGAGGGAGCTGGCTCCCACCCCACACAGATAGGGAACCGGCTCCCACCCCACACAGAGAGGGAGCTGGCTCCCACCCCACACAGAGAGGGAGCCGGCTCCCACCCCACACAGAGAGGAAGCTGGCTCCCATCCCACACAGAGAGAGAGCTGGCTCCCACCCCACACAGAGAGAGAGCCGGCTCCCATCCCACACAGAGAGGGAGCCGGCTCCCATCCCACACAGAGAGAGAGCTGGCTCCCACCCCACACAGAGAGAGAGCCGGCTCCCATCCCACACAGAGAGGGAGCCGGCTCCCATCCCATACAGAGAGGGAGCCGGCTCCCATCCCACACAGAGAGGGAGCTGGCTCCCATCCCACACAGAGAGAGAGCTGGCTCCCATCCCACACAGAGAGGGAGCCGGCTTCCATCCCACACAGAGAGGGAGCCGGCTATCATCCCACAGAGAGAGAGAGCCGGCTCCCATCCCATACAGAGAGGGAGCCGGCTCCCATCCCACACAGAGAGGGAGCCGGCTATCATCCCACACAGAGAGGGAGCTGACTCCCATCCCACACAGAGAGGGAGCTGGCTCCCATCCCACGCAGAGAGGGAGCTGGCCCCCACCCCACACAGAGAGGGAGCTGGCTCGCATCCCACACAGAGAGGGAGCTGGCTGCCACCCCACACAGAGAGGGAGCCGGCTCCCACCCCACACAGAGAGGGAGCCAGCTCCCATCCCACACAGAGAGGGAGCTGGCTCCCATCCCACACAGAGAGGGAACCGGCTCCCACCCCACACAGAGAGGGAGCTGGCTCCCATCCCACACAGAGAGAGAGCCGGCTCCCATCCCACACAGAGAGGGAGCCGGCTCCCATCCCATACAGAGAGGGAGCCGGCTCCCATCCCACACAGAGAGGGAGCTGGCTCCCATCCCACAGAGAGAGAGAGCTGGCTCCCATCCCACACAGAGAGGGAGCCGGCTTCCATCCCACACAGAGAGGGAGCCGGCTATCATCCCACAGAGAGAGAGAGCCGGCTCCCATCCCATACAGAGAGGGAGCCGGCTCCCATCCCACACAGAGAGGGAGCCGGCTATCATCCCACACAGAGAGGGAGCTGACTCCCATCCCACACAGAGAGGGAGCTGGCTCCCATCCCACGCAGAGAGGGAGCTGGCCCCCACCCCACACAGAGAGGGAGCTGGCTCGCATCCCACACAGAGAGGGAGCTGGCTGCCACCCCACACAGAGAGGGAGCCGGCTCCCACCCCACACAGAGAGGGAGCCAGCTCCCATCCCACACAGAGAGGGAGCTGGCTCCCATCCCACACAGAGAGGGAGCTGGCTCCCACCCCACACAGATAGGGAACCGGCTCCCACCCCACACAGAGAGGGAGCTGGCTCCCACCCCACACAGAGAGGGAGCCGGCTCCCACCCCACACAGAGAGGAAGCTGGCTCCCATCCCACACAGAGAGAGAGCTGGCTCCCACCCCACACAGAGAGAGAGCCGGCTCCCATCCCACACAGAGAGGGAGCCGGCTCCCATCCCACACAGAGAGAGAGCTGGCTCCCACCCCACACAGAGAGAGAGCCGGCTCCCATCCCACACAGAGAGGGAGCCGGCTCCCATCCCATACAGAGAGGGAGCCGGCTCCCATCCCACACAGAGAGGGAGCTGGCTCCCATCCCACACAGAGAGAGAGCTGGCTCCCATCCCACACAGAGAGGGAGCCGGCTTCCATCCCACACAGAGAGGGAGCCGGCTATCATCCCACAGAGAGAGAGAGCCGGCTCCCATCCCATACAGAGAGGGAGCCGGCTCCCATCCCACACAGAGAGGGAGCCGGCTATCATCCCACACAGAGAGGGAGCTGACTCCCATCCCACACAGAGAGGGAGCTGGCTCCCATCCCACGCAGAGAGGGAGCTGGCCCCCACCCCACACAGAGAGGGAGCTGGCTCGCATCCCACACAGAGAGGGAGCTGGCTGCCACCCCACACAGAGAGGGAGCCGGCTCCCACCCCACACAGAGAGGGAGCCAGCTCCCATCCCACACAGAGAGGGAGCTGGCTCCCATCCCACACAGAGAGGGAACCGGCTCCCACCCCACACAGAGAGGGAGCTGGCTCCCATCCCACACAGAGAGAGAGCCGGCTCCCATCCCACACAGAGAGGGAGCCGGCTCCCATCCCATACAGAGAGGGAGCCGGCTCCCATCCCACACAGAGAGGGAGCTGGCTCCCATCCCACAGAGAGAGAGAGCTGGCTCCCATCCCACACAGAGAGGGAGCCGGCTTCCATCCCACACAGAGAGGGAGCCGGCTATCATCCCACAGAGAGAGAGAGCCGGCTCCCATCCCATACAGAGAGGGAGCCGGCTCCCATCCCACACAGAGAGGGAGCCGGCTATCATCCCACACAGAGAGGGAGCTGACTCCCATCCCACACAGAGAGGGAGCTGGCTCCCATCCCACACAGAGAGGGAGCTGGCCCCCACCCCACACAGAGAGGGAGCTGGCTCGCATCCCACACAGAGAGGGAGCTGGCTGCCACCCCACACAGAGAGGGAGCCGGCTCCCACCCCACACAGAGAGGGAGCCAGCTCCCATCCCACACAGAGAGGGAGCTGGCTCCCATCCCACACAGAGAGGGAACCGGCTCCCACCCCACACAGAGAGGGAGCCGGCTCCCGCCCCACACAGAGAGGGAGCCGGCTCCCATCCCACACAGAGAGGGAGCTGGCTCCCATCCCACACAGAGAGGGAGCCGGCTCCCACCCCACACAGAGAGGGAACTGGCTCCCACCCCACACAGAGAGGGAACTGGCTCCCATCCCACACAGAGAGGGAGCCGGCTCCCACCCCACACAGAGAGGGAACTGGCTCCCACCCCACACAGAGAGGGAACTGGCTCCCACCCCACACAGAGAGGGAACTGGCTCCCACCCCACACAGAGAGGGAGCTGGCTCCCATCCCACACAGAGCTGGAAGTCTGACAACATCAGGTGATCCATCAGCTGGAAAAAAAGAGAAAATCTGTCTCTTCTATACTTTTTTATGGGTGGTTTAATTATATACAATTTTTATAAAATAATAATAATTATATTGTTTTGATCTTGGCTGCATTTGGCTCGCCTTTCAATTTAAAAATAAAATAAAATATTTTAATTAATATAATGAATATAACTCTTAAACCCAAATATTACACCAAATTTCATGTTTCAGAAACACTTAAAATACTATTACACATATACTATGAAAGAAATGTGCAATTAAATTCCCCCCAATCTTGCTCCTGGATGTTAACTACCGAACACCCGGAATGTTCTAAAGGGAATATAAAAGACAGATTCGCCTTCATAATTAACTATTCTTCACTATAACCAGGTTAAGGTCATGCCGAAAATTATAAGTTTAATCCAGCACGACACAACTTCCACGACTGTCAGAGGAAGACACGACACAACTCCCACGACTGCCAGAGGAAGACACGACACAACTCCCACGACTGCCAGAGGAAGACACGACACAACTCCCACGACTGCCAGAGTAAGACACGACACAACTCCCACGACTGCCAGAGGAAGACACGACACAACTCCCACGACTGCCAGAGGAAGACACGACACAACTCCCACGACTGCCAGAGGAAGACACGACACAACTCCCACGACTGCCAGAGTAAGACACGACACAACTCCCACGACTGCCAGAGTAAGACACGACACAACTCCCACGACTGCCAGAGTAAGACACGACACAACTCCCACGACTGCCAGAGTAAGACACGACACAACTCCCACGACTGCCAGAGTAAGACACGACACAACTCCCACGACTGCCAGAGGAAGACACGACACAACTCCCACGACTGTCAGAGTAAGACACGACACAACTCCCACGACTGCCAGAGGAAGACACGACACAACTCCCACGACTGCCAGAGGAAGACACGACACAACTCCCACGGCTGCCAGAGGAAGACACGACACAACTCCCACGACTGCCAGAGTAAGACACGACACAACTCCCACGACTGTCAGAGGAAGACACGACACAACTCCCACGACTGTCAGAGTAAGACACGACACAACTCCCACGACTGTCAGAGGAAGACACGACACAACTCCCACGACTGCCAGAGGAAGACACGACACAACTCCCACAACTGCCAGAGGAAGACACGACACAACTCCCACGACTGTCAGAGGAAGACACGACACAACTCCCACGACTGCCAGAGGAAGACACGACACAACTCCCACGACTGCCAGAGGAAGACACGACACAACTCCCACGACTGCCAGAGGAAGACACGACACAACTCCCACGACTGCCAGAGGAAGACACGACACAACTCCCACGACTGTCAGAGGAAGACACGACACAACTCCCACGACTGCCAGAGGAAGACACGACACAACTCCCACGACTGCCAGAGGAAGACACGACACAACTCCCAGGGCTGCCAGAGGAAGACACGACACAACTCCCACGACTGCCAGAGGAAGACACGACACAACTCCCAGGGCTGCCAGAGGAAGACACGACACAACTCCCACGACTGCCAGAGGAAGACACGACACAACTCCCAGGGCTGCCAGAGGAAGACACGACACAACTTCCACGACTGCCAGAGTAAGACACGACACAACTCCCACGACTGCCAGAGTAAGACACGACACAACTCCCACGACTGCCAGAGGAAGACACGACACAACTCCCAGGGCTGCCAGAGGAAGACACGACACAACTCCCACGACTGCCAGAGGAAGACACGACACAACTCCCAGGGCTGCCAGAGGAAGACACGACACAACTCCCACGACTGCCAGAGTAAGACACGACACAACTCCCACGACTGCCAGAGGAAGACACGACACAACTCCCACGACTGTCAGAGTAAGACACGACACAACTCCCACGACTGCCAGAGGAAGACACGACACAACTCCCACGACTGCCAGAGGAAGACACGACACAACTCCCACGACTGCCAGAGGAAGACACGACACAACTCCAACGACTGCCAGAGGAAGACACGACACAACTCCCACGACTGTCAGAGGAAGACACGACACAACTCCCACGACTGTCAGAGTAAGACACGACACAACTCCCACGACTGCCAGAGGAAGACACGACACAACTCCCATGACTGCCAGAGGAAGACACGACACAACTCCCACGACTGCCAGAGGAAGACACGACACAACTTCCACGACTGTCAGAGGAAGACATGACGCTAAAACTTAATATAAATTCTTTCTCAAATACGATGACCAAACCACACAGTTGAAGATGGAGAGACGACGACGACGTTTCGGTCCGTCCTGGACCATTACCAAGCAGTATGTGGCAAGCAGTATGTGGCTTCATAATGGTCCAGGACGGACCGAAGCGTCGTCGTCTTCTCATCTTCTGCTGTGTGGTTTGGTCATCATATCTTCAGCTACATTATTTTGACTCGTCGTCTTCCTCAAATATCTGAAAGGTTATTAAAAAATTAAGTTGGAAGGACTTTATTTTATAATGTTTATAAACTAATAGCTATAATACTAGAATAAGGTGATGCTATATTAGTAAAGCCCCTAACTCTACATGGGGTTTTACCTTTATGTAGACGGCTGTAAGTCTTGGTGGTCAGCTTCGGGAAGATGTGTGAGGGAGCTCAAGCGGTATACACATGTGTTCTGTTCACCAGCTCTGGATATTGTAGCTGGCGTCATCGAAGGTGAGTGTGTGTGGTGTCTTGTGGTGTAGGAACACATTAACAATGTTCTCAGGAGCACCTGGGAGCATTGTGTTGACCACGAGAGCTCCGCTTCAGGACTGAGGTAGACTCGTAATGTTACGACAAAGCAGCAAATTATGGGAGCGCGATCAGTGCAGCTTCGATAAGCAGTTGCATAGTTTAATGGCTAGAACGTTGGTTTGAAATAGAACGACAAGTAATAATAAAATTCCTAATTAATGAATTTACATATTTATTCAAATCCGTCCAACCTCTATTTTTAATAGAAATTTTACAGTTTACAGATTTTCTGTACAACCCCAGACGAGAATGGGTCAGGCGTCCAGTGTGTACACGAATAAAGCAAAAGCAAAATGGGTAATGCTCAAATATTCCGTTAATACTGAAAACTCGAGCGGGTAAAATTAAGCAACATCTTCTTTTGACCAGGAGGAGAGCAGTAGCCAGCTGCCCTCAACACCCCCAGTGGGCACACTACCAGATCACCAAGACCCACCAACTTCCGGCACCTCCTGGCCTAGCCGGTGTCAGTGGTGTATGCCACCAGCACCGACTAGGTGGCCTAGCTGGTGGCACCGGCCAGGCCACTTCCTGGCCTAGCTGGATCCCGTCCTCCTAATGATTCCCAACGTCAAGAAACTATCGTACTAAAATCCCATCTCCTAACCAACCACAGGACCCAAAACAGAAAACGGGACAGTGTGTCAATTTCGCGAGATGCTACCATTTTCTACTACGACAATATTTGGCCTTAGGTAGAGTATACGTCAAAATGTGACGTTCTAATAAGAGGACAGGTTGGCCAGACACCATCGTCCCGCTCTAAGAACCTGCAAGGAAACGGAAACCAAACAAAAAAATCCTATCGACTCTCCTGTCACCCGAGACAATAAGGGCGCCAGGCATCAAAATGACGGCCTGGCACCAATATCGTGACTCTAAGGCCAATAAGTGTAAAAGCTTCGCCCTCACACGCGTGGGGTCCACGGTTCGAGTCTCCTAGAGCCCGGGTGAATAGAAGGCAATAAGTGTGTTGTGTTAGCCAGCAGCCCCCAGGCGGAGCAGGTGTCCAGACGGTCTCTGGTCATCAAGGGTCAACTGGGAGTCCCACGTTTCCTTGGGACCGTGACTTATGCTGACCCACTGTTCACCTCCTGGTATAAACTGTCTCACCCCCCAGAGCCAGCATCACTTGTCCTGTTGGGTAGTTACTCCACCATTTATGTAGTTATGTATGTAGGTTAGATTAGCATTTTAAAAGCCCTACAATCACTCTCTGTGGATGATTGTTTAATAAAACACTGAACTATATGTTTAACAGATCTCTAACCCTGTCCATGGGGGACAGAAGGAAATGTATATATGCTGATTAGCATCACGAATGTGTGGCCACGTCTGTGGTAGAGAATATTAAAAAATTAAAAATATATAAATAAAAATACAAATATTTATAGAAAACAGGGTGTAGATATTTTATATCCTTTACTATGTTAATTCGTATATTTTTTTAAACAATTACAATTTTAACTAGATTTAATAAACTTTTTGGTATTGGCTTAAGAAACTTTAATTTTATTCTTGAGGTAAGAAGTGTGTACTAACGATAGTCAAAGAAAACTATGGCACCCTAAACTTAACAGAAGTAGCTAATTTTTTGGTGAGACCTAAATGCTCTGGGCTGATACATCAAGCACACACGATAACACCAGTGACAATCTTAAGGATAATTTTTATTTACTGAATTTTTATCTTTATTTTATTTTTTTAAATTGGAATCATTTTCTCCATAGATATTTAAGAGCCATGGAGCTGTAATCTTCAGACCCAGAGATGACTAGTGCGACATCTCAGCATCTGTGTTGCGTTTTCTATCATACCCTTGTCTCCAGTTTTCTGACATGTCCTTTTCTCTAGTACCCCTGTTATATCAACCCGTCCTCCGAATAGGGCGTGGCAGTTTGACGCATACTCTACCTAAGGCTAAAAATAGTTGTATTAGAAAATGGTAGTTGGTCACGACTTTGACTTACTGTCTCGTTTTCTATTTTGGGTCATCTGGAAAGTTAAGAAATGGGCTCTGAAGTTACTTGATATTTGGAAATCTTAGGAGGACGGGCTGGTTATAATGCAGTGCACCTTAGGAAACTGACCTTCTAATATCTATCATGGATATATTATGTGATACCTCTCTCATCTTCTTTCTATAGTATATTTTGAGTTTTTTTTAGATGAACCTATTAAGTTAGGTGCTATATCGTGTCTGTCTCTGTCGTATATGTTTTCTGTATTTCACCTATTTCAGAAATATCTCTTGATTTGAATGAGGGCGGGCGGTACTTAAGGTGGGACAGTACAAGAGATTTGAATAGCAAGAGAATTGTGGTGGAATCCCTGGACTTGAAGGTTCTCATAATCCACCCTTTTATTTTTCTGGCTGACGATATGTTTGGTTGATTATGCACATTAAACGCAAGTCGTATTCTCTATTTCGTTTAAGTTAAATTTGTAATTTCTTAAGTGAAATGTGTCATTGCTAAAAATCATGAAATTTTTTACTGCATATTTACAGTTTTTCATTGTCTTTCAGAGGTCATTTTCATGCTGGGTTTTGTTTTGTATGAACATGACTTTACGAAGCTGTGCTTTGTAAATTTGTCTATATCTAATGATGATGTTCGTCCTTCGTTGTCGAAGCTGACCATAACTTCAATATATGGTTTGAAGTCATGACTTACACTTGACTTAGATTACAGTGAGGGAGAGTTGCGTAAATCGTTAGCCTCACTCTCTCGTCCCGGCCTATCTTGGTCCAGCAGCAAGTGGAGACAGGTTAGGATGCAGCGGATGGCCAGCAGTGTTCCGGGTGTCAAACTGCGCCCTAGTTTGCTGGTCTGCTTTCCTCCCCGCTGAACTATTCTGGTGATTACCTCGCACAGTCTGCCGGGTCCAGTTGTCGCATGCATAGGTAGACAAGCCTTAGTTGTTAGGCCCTCAAATCTTCGGCTCTCCTCACTTGGCGATAACTGATATATGTGAGTGAGAAATAGCAGTGGTTCTAATACCATGCCATTGGGAAAAGCTTTTCACTGTGCTCAGACATTGTTTTGCTTGATTTAATTATTTCTCCTGGCATTCTACTTGACAGGACACTGATAATTGTGCTGCTTTTTCTGTCATGTTCCCCCCTTTTTTTTATCTTTATTTGTATTTGTTCTCAACACTTTTTATTCTTTATGCTCAATTAGTATTAAGTTCTAGATATTAATGTTTTTCTTGCCCGAAACGCATTGCGTAATAGTGGCTTTAGGCATTGTATGTACTAGCTCTACCTATATATCAATCCATTAATGTAACATCACTTGTATGTATGTGTTACCTATCGTTCGTTACGGCTCGTGACCCTACAGCAGCCAAGCTTTAATTACGTCTAGGGATATCACTGCTGCTCTCTAAAGCGCGTCACCAGTATAACCCCTTGATAAGTAATGAGCACATAAATAAAACTCTTCCTTTAGGACTGAAGAATAGATACAAAATATTATATAGATATATATTCAAGACAGTATAATATAAAAACACAGATGGTTAAGTTAACTTATACAATAAATGAAAGTATTGTCATTGCACGTAATATATAATAGTAAACTATGGGACAACAAGAAATAACAGACTTATCTCCCACATGTTACTCCTCCTGGTTCCCCGAAGCTACTGACTCTCGCTCTGGCGCTACCCACATTCTCACCTCCCGTCTGCCTCATCCCAGGATGAGGGATGGAAACTAAGGACTTTTTAATATTTAAAACTAATTGAACAACCACTTGTTCTCAAAACACACAAGAATGCAAATTACAGATAATAGTTACTTACAAAATATATAAGTACAATGACACCTGTTTAATTACAGTATATAAACAATTATATAACTAAATAAAGGTGACATCTGGAACTCTCAAACTGAACAGGTCCAGCTTTCCCGTATCAATCAGGTAATAGACGTGTGCAAAGGCAACCGCGCTCTTGTCCACTGACGCTGCCACACCATACGACAATTTACCAAAAAACACAATGTGTGTACATATACATGCAATGATAAAATAAAATAAAATTTATTTTAAATTTATATACGTATTCTGCTAGGAGTACGTAACACTTCCACCTCCAATGAAAAAAAATGCAATAGATTGAAGATCAATGGCATTTTTTCAAAGTAAAATGTATGACACTTGAGATTTATGGTATTAATTACACCAAACATGTATAAGTAATAAGAACACATTTCTGGACAAAAATGAAAACACTCCAAATATAGTCTTACAGGAAACTCAGAAATGTCAGTCTTATGACTATGTTCTACATATGTGTCACTGGAGTATGCAAATTTATCTCTCCAGGGTACTATCTCATTTATTTCACTTTGTTTCAGATCATATTTCACACTCCTATCTACAACAGTATCATTAGTAGCATGAATAGAATTGTCAATAAAGGTAGCTGCTTTCACACAGTTATCATGGCAATTTAGCTTTTCATTTGTTTCTACTATTTCTCCAAGATCAGTTCCGTATTTCCATGTGATCCCTTTTCAACATGGTGAAGTTTTCTAAGACAGACTACATTTTCTATTACTCCCCTTTTCTGGAGCTGAACTGCTTAACTGAAGCTGACTGGATGTTGAGTAGATTTGGGACTTCTCCTGGGTATGCTCTGACACAGACATCTGCTCTTCATCACTCTTGATCCTCTGTGGAACACATACTCTCGCCCAATGGATACTAAAATTAGAGAAATTAGCATTAAACCTCACAATTATGCATAAGACTTTCCCCTTCATAGAACCTTCCGAAACACAACACACCGACTTAGCAAACCTTTGACCTTCAAACCAAGAAATACAACCCAAGATAAGTGCAAAGACTACCTGATCGAACTGACTCAGATGATCCATAAGGAACACAGAAATCAATTTCCTCATAACTCTGTCATAACGATCAGTGAAAGAAAACAGGCATATGCCTAGGCACCATATCTCAATCATAACTCTCAAGACAAGTTCACACCTCCTGATGGTGAACTTGAACACAACACACACTTTCATCAACCGTCTAGTCTTCCAAAAGACAAAATAAAACATGCCGAAAACTTTACAACCCTCACCATCACTTCCAAAGTGATTTACGTCTGATGACAACCAATCAACCAAGAGGTTTAAGGGTCTTAACATCTTGAAGATGCACAGCAGATTACCTGAAAAACACCCAAGGATAATCTGTAACCCTTCACAATGATTAACACTAGGTAGGATAACCTTATCCTCCAACTTGAAATACACACCTGGAGCCTCAAACATCTGCTCCCCAGTATGATTTAATCCTTCACCCACAATATGACTCTGAAAATCAACTCCAATAGGACTCTGAAAGTCAACACCACACTTGAGTGGAACATACACTTTTATCACTCGTGCATCAAATTTAACTGGATCTGAATATAGAGACACTGCTCTAGTATAACTCATCACTTCCTCAGAACTGGATGCACAACCTACTTGAGTAAACTCTCTCTGCTCCACCACAAGGCTTGACAAAGATGTCCCACAGTCCATTACTTCACAAGAAAATGGCTCCTGCAGAATAAAAGTAGATTTCAACATCCTACACACACTCTGACTCAATGTACACAATGAGAAATACTTACTCCACATAGAATAAGAATCACAACTCCGCAACTTAGATCCAAATGCTACTTTACCACTCTTAATGATTTTACCAAAATTTCCTCCCATGACTTCTGGAGCTGCTTGGAGTACTGTCTGCTCACAATCAATAATAACACTACTAAGCTGGGTCACATCCTCACAGACAACTGAAGAGGGAGGCTCAATGGGTCTCCATCTACTCAACAGAAGCTGATCCTCTGGCTGCTTTCCCACACTCTCCAACACTGGATCTACAGTACAGACTGTCTCCTTGCTTCTCTCTGAAATCTTAGGGTCAGTTCTACTCAATGCACATAAATGAAGGGAATCTGAAGCGAGTGGGCAAGTAACAGGTAGTTTGACCTCCTCCCCTATTATATCACCTTGACTAGGGTGAGGCGGGGCCTCTACAACGGACTTACTCTCGACAACTGATTCTAAACTTGGAGTGAGCGGGAATACTTCTGCCAACCCAACATCTTGTCCTAAACCATTCACTTGGCTGGAATACAGAGTCGTGGCTTTTAAGTTTCTCTCAACTCCTGGCACAACGTTCGTAGTGAGCGGGCAAGACAATGGTACATGGACATCCTTTCCCAATTTATTGGAATAAAGCAGAGTCATAGTATCAGGCTTACTCTCAACAACTAAATCGGCCACACAGGAATCTGGAACAACCACATCCCACTTCTCCACTGAAGGGGTACTGGTTACTGGAACAAATGCTTGAGTAACATCAGAACTGACAACTGGATTTATATTAGTACTGACATCAGCACAGGTAGAATGGACAAAACCATCTTCTACAACAGGTTCATTCATAGAACTAACTTCAGCACAGGCAGAATAAACATGGTCTGCAACTGGCTGTTTACACAAACGGGGATCAATCTCACCCACAACATGATTTATGGCCACATCATTACCCAATATAACATCCACACCTGGGATGGGCAACTGTGTACTAACACCCACAGTGCATAAACTTGGTGTAATGGTGGATCTGAAATTAATGTCTATTAGAGGTACAGTTTTACATCCTGCAACACTCTGAAGAACAACAAACTTTCCAGTATCTCTCTTTTCAACATCAGAAAGGATACTGGATGAAATTATGGTTTGGGAAGCACCTGTATCACGAAGAATAACCACTGGCTTCCACTTCCCATTAATACACAAAACTTCACCTGAAGACATATATGGTGAATACTGTTTCACCCAATTGGGGTTTACAGTTACATGTTTATTAGTAAGTTTATTTTGCACACCTCTACAATAAATGAGACCAGTTGGTCGTAACTCAGGGTGCAATATAAAACATGAATGAATTCCATGGCCTTTTCTCTTACAATGGGAACAGGACCTTACAGTGGACACACTGGTAGAACCAACTGTAGGTTTAGAAATAACCTTATTATTATTTGACATTCCTGACAATGAAGTAGCAGGGTTAGGTTTTGTAAGAGGAGAGCTCATGGGAGTAACTGGAGTACTAGGACTGGATGGATTCTGATAAGGAGTTCGGGGAGCATTATAATTTACTCTACGACTAGACTTAGGTGAAGTGGCCGTAAACTGGGCCTTAGTCAACAACTCATGCTCATCCGCGAGCTTTGACAGCTCATAAATGTCTGTTACATTCTTTTGTTCTGCCATAAAAGTAGACAACTGGTCTGGGAGACATGACAATACTTCTTCCATTATAAGAAGATTCTTTAAAGCATCAAAGTCAGTGACTGAAAGTGACTTTAACCATCTGTTACAAAAATTCGTCTTCTGACGAGTAAAATCTGCTATTGTCTGATCACTTGTCCTCCTTAGATTTCTAAACTTTTGCCTGTGTGCCTCTGGATTTAACTGGTAGGCATTTAAGATGCTTTTCTTTACAAATTCATAATCAAAGCTATGAGCGTCAGGTAGGGATGTGAAAACCTCCTGACTACGCCCCTTAAATTGAGACTGCATAATGGCTACCCACTGATCCCTTGGCCAGTTCATACTGATGGCAATTTTATAAAAATGTGCAAAGAAAACCTCAGGATCCTCCTCATTGAACTTTGGTAACTCTATATACTTATGCGTCCTGATGGGATTATTATCACTATTTATTGAAACATTACTAGTATTTCCATGCCCAGCTGCCATACGCTGTGATTCAAGCCTGAAGTTAGTGTCAGCCATTTGTTGTTGAATCTCTAATTGCCTAGTTTGTTCCTTTTGAGCTTCAAGTTCTAATATTCTCTGTTCTTTTTGAGCTTCAAGCTTAGCATTGGCTATTTGCGCTTCTAACTCAAGACGCTTTAACGTCATCTGATCACTCGACTCCTCTTTTAACTCTTCTAGAATTTCATCATCTAACTCCCCATTCTCAACAAAATGTGTCACAATGACTTTCAATATTTGGGCTTTAACCATTCTATTGTTGGCGGTCAATTCCAACTGATTTGCCATTTGTATTAACTCAGTCTTTTTAAGGCTCTGAATCCTTTCAAAGTCTGGGTGAGCCACCAACGCTGCAACTTTCTCCTCCATCGTTACTAACACTTGGCACTTGATTCACAAAAATAATTAAAACAATGGCACTGCACTACACTTCACTGTAAAATTGTCACCACACTGAAAATTCGCTTGGCCTCACTGCACAAACAAAATATATAGGATGACTTACCTCAAAATCGTGAAACGTTGTTACTTGACACACAGGAAGGCTTGCTTGGCACATGGAATAGTTCTTAAGAAACACACAGACACTTAACACACTGGTACCTAGGAAGGCAAGGTTAGATTAGCATAATTAAGGTTAAGTGGGAACAATATTTCCCGGCACAGGCCCCCATAACTCTTTGTTACCTATCGTTCGTTACGGCTCGTGACCCTACAGCAGCCAAGCTTTAATTACGTCTAGGGATATCACTGCTGCTCTCTAAAGCGCGTCACCAGTATAACCCCTTGATAAGTAATGAGCACATAAATAAAACTCTTCCTTTAGGACTGAAGAATAGATACAAAATATTATATAGATATATATTCAAGACAGTATAATATAAAAACACAGATGGTTAAGTTAACTTATACAATAAATGAAAGTATTGTAATTGCACGTAATATATAATAGTAAACTATGGCACAACAAGAAATAACAGACTTATCTCCCACATGTTACTCCTCCTGGTTCCCCGAAGCTACTGACTCTCGCTCTGGCGCTACCCACATTCTCACCTCCCGTCTGCCTCATCCCAGGATGAGGGATGGAAACTAAGGACTTTTTAATATTTAAAACTAATTGAACAACCACTTGTTCTCAAAACACACAAGAATGCAAATTACAGATAATAGTTACTTACAAAATATATAAGTACAATGCCACCTGTTTAATTACAGTATATAAACAATTATATAACTAAATAAAAGTGACATCTGGAACTCTCAAACTGAACAGGTCCAGCTTTCCTGTATCAATCAGGTAATAGACGTGTGCAAAGGCAACCGCGCTCTTGTCCACTGACGCTGCCACACCATACGACAATTTACCAAAAAACACAATGTGTGTACATATACATGCAATGATAAAATAAAATAAAATTTATTTTAAATTTATATACGTATTCTGCTAGGAGTACGTAACAGTATGTACCTTACCTGAATAAACATATTTATATTTATTTATTTATTTTATAATCCAACTTCCTACTTTATCTGATTTTCCAATGGATTTCATTTTATGGGTCTCACTTCCAAAGTCAAATTTATGAATTTCCTTTGCAAAGTTCGTGTATACAACATCTGCACTTTGTTTTGCTTTCAATGCTTCAGTGATTTGTCAAAGGGGTTAAGACCAAAAGGTAGGATTTTCCTTCTCTAAGTCCATGTTGACCTGGGCTATGAAGCTCATTGTTCTTCATTAAACTGGAGATTTGACTACTAAACACTCTCAAAAACTTTGATTATGTATAATGTTAGTGTAACGTTTCTATAATTATAGCCAACGCTTTACTCCTTACCCTTTTGAGTAGAGCTTTATCGTTGCCCTCCAATGCTTTACTTCTTACCCCGTGGAGTAGAGCGTTATCTTTGCCCTCCAACACTTTACTTCTTACCCTATGGAGTAGAACTTTACCATTGCCCTCCACCGATTTATTTCTTACTTTGATTAGTAGAGATTTATCTTTGCTCTCCAATGCTTTACTTCTTACCCTGTGGAATAGAGCTTTTTCTGCTAATTTAATAAATGGATCTGGTATCTCACCTATATCAAAGATGTTTCTCCATATTACACTGAGTGAGTGAGCTTCTGGTTATTTGCATTTCTTTTTATATATGGCGTTCCAGGAAGCAGGACCTGGAGCTGAGAGTATGGGAATGTTGTCAATTTCTCTTTCAAGGTGTGCTATGCTCATAATAGTATGAGTTTTATTGTCCGATATTTGGATATCGTCGATAAAATAAGTGCCGTAGGCTTGTTCCGACTGCTGTGTGAGGACCACCTTCTTCTTTATTAATATAAATCGCTGTAAATCTTCACATTACATTATTAACTGCAGTGCTGTTATGAGAATAACAACACAAGGTGGGGGAATACTTGAACATATTAAACAAAACGTTCATATGTGGGACACAATCGAGATGCCATATTGTTTAACATTCTGGCTCATAACGAAACATTCTGGTAATAGCTATGCAGGAAAAATTTGTATTACTGAGAAGTATGCCCTTAATTATGTAATAATAACATCGTTCTTATTCACAAACTGTGAGGTTTGTCGTGATCACTGAGCCCAAACTCATACAGAACACAACAATAGTAGTGAAGTTGAGGACTACGACGATGCGCATCATCTGGCCAGGTGGGACCCCCACGACTAGAGCGACGCGCGCCATCTGGGCAGGTAGAGCATAATGGGTTTTGGGGGATTTTCCCGGAAGTTGTGGCGTCGGACGTGTGTGAGCGTCCGGTGTTTGGGTATGCGGTCAGGAAAGATGGGAGGTCATGTTGTTGGGGGTGTAGGAGAGTATGTGGGCTATGTGCTAGAGTAAGAAATACGAGGATAAGAGTGGAATATGTGGAAAGAATAGTTAAATATGTATGTGTGTTTGCCGTAGACTTAATCCTGTGTGTAGATAATAGTTTTGATGATAGTAAGTAAAGCTATGTAGAGGCTGAGTGTAGGTGTGAGGGGTCCCAACATAGGCGGATATGTTGTTTAGGGTGGGGGATGGGTGGGGGAGGGGTGTTGGAAGGGTGAGGGGAGCTTCCAATCGGCGTGAGAGTGCTTAGGGTCATTTGTGTTTTTTTTGACATCCATTATTTTCTTGGAGCTATGCACACAGCCGGAAGTGAGAGAGGAGGAGGGTAGGAGAGAGGAGAGTCCAGCAGGAGGGATATGGTCCATTTACCCTTAATCGTTTTTCAAGTCTATTTTCTTCGAGTTATGCAGTTGTGTTTGGTGATGATCCATGAGGGAAATAGTTCGGTCATACATGGTAGGAAGTGTGGAGGAGGAGGAGGAGGAGGAGGAGGAGGATGAGGATGAGAAAGAGAGAGCAGTCACTCTTAAGTTGTGAATGAGATGAGGCAACAGTTGGTGGAGAAGGTCTGTTTTATGTAACAATGTATGGGAGTGTATAGGTGACAGACCTGGACGGATGTGAACCATTACCCACTTACCCTTAAGCGTTTTTCAAAGTCCGCAGAGGGGTGTGTGTGTGTACTGCCCACTGGTCAGAGGGTAACTGAAGAGCATTTCCAAGTAGCTGGTTATATCTTCCCCTCCCAGAGGGTACGCAATGACTGCCATTACTTCCTCAGACACGGGCGGAAGTGGCCGGGTATCCATTATCCACTGCGTTTCATTAAGGAAAGGGCGATGTAGCTACGGTCAGCGACTCCGTCTGTTCCACTTACCACCCCCCTCTCACTGGGGGAGTGACGGCAATGGGGTGTACCATCTCTCTCTCTCTCTCTCTCTCTCTCTATCTCTCTCTCTCTCTCTCTCTCTATCTCTCTCTCCCCTAGGTGAGCAATGTTCCCCACATACAAAGTAAACATATATAAGACAATGCTGAAAAACATAGTTTTGATACTATTATTAAATTGACTTGTTCATTATCCTCGAGTTCAACACATACACTCTCTCTCTCTCCTGACACGCTCACTGGGACATAGCAAAGGCGTGCCATGGGTACAACATGCAACTACACCCATTACTGCTGTGCAGACCTTGTAACAAACAACGGCGTTATCATAGCAAGACAATGTCACAGAATGTTCAAGACTCCTGAATGAATGAAACAGCAATCCATCTCGTTAAGGTCTAACCTTCGTGGCGGTTTGAGGCGTAGTGAGATGGACGAGGTACTGGGATGGCCTTACCCTCTCCCCATCCACCCCACGAAACCCCTAACCCCCTCCCACCCCCCTTCCAAGCCCAAACCATCAAGCGTCACTTCACCCTTCCCAGACCGGATGTTCTGTGCAAAGCCTTTAGTATTATTTCTGATCATATGTGTAACCTTGTATCGCAACGTGACCAACATGGTATCATCATTCTTTGCTCAAATAGCATTTTTAAGAATATCGAGAGTCATAAGCGGGTCTTCAATCTTATTATCATAACAAATCATAATTTGTTGTAAACACAACTGCATGGGATATACATAGCAGTCAGTGGTTTCTCTCTCTCTCTCTCGCTCTATTCAGATCATTTATAGTTGGGGAAAAAGTAACATCAATTCCTTTCTCCTGCCTCCGCTGTTCACGTATCTTTTTTCATTTCACTTAGACTGACAGCGCACCAGAGGATGGAAGACTAATGTCAATTTTCGAGCCCCCATCACTCTCACCCTTATAACCTTGTAACGTAACACGACCAACATGATGACATCGTTCTTTGCCCAAATATCATTAATGTAACGTGACCAATATGGTAACTTCGTTCTTTGCCCAAATATCATTTTAAGAGTAACGAGCAACTTTCTGTCCGATGTCTGAATATTGAAATGTGAACCCCATTTAGCCAAACACAATATCTCCATTACATCTCATACCATATAAATATTACGGTCTGCAAGTTTTAGACCTCTGTAATACATTGTAACGTAACGCAAATCAACTTTCTGCAGTCCAAATAACATTATGAAAGTATGACTTAGTCCATCTCCTACCATATAAATATTACTGTCTACCAGTTTTAGCCCCTGTAACACATTGTAACGTAACGCAAATCAACTTTCTGCAGTCCAAATAACATTATGAAAGTATGACTTAGTCCATCTCCATTACATCTCCTACCATATAAATATTACTGTCTACCAGTTTTAGCCCTCTGTAACACAATGTAACGTAACGTAACTCAGAAATCATCAACTTTCTGCAGTCCCAAATGTCATTTTGAAATGAAAAGTGAGACTTAGTCCATCTCCATTACATCTCTTACCATATAAATATTGGTGTCCAAGAGTTTTAGCCTCAGTAACACATTGTAACGTAACGTGGAAATCAACTTTATCTGATGACCAAATAACATTATTGAAAATGTCAACCATGTTTAGCCATTACATCCAAACACAAAGAAAATTATTACCGCTTTTCTTAGAGAAACTTATATGTGGTGATCATATATCCAGAGTCCACACAATAAGCCACACATCACCCATCTTCTGTTTTCAAATCACAGCTCGCATCTAATTTAATGTTTTTTTTTTTTTTTTTTGCAGAAACTATGTTTTGAGAATATGCTCAATGTCAGCAATTACTATTCGTATCATCAAAGTCCTTTCAGTCATCAAACAAGCAGAGGTGCCGCATAAACCACTAAAGATTTGATGTATGCAAGGTACATCATTTTGACAATTCTTTCACCGACCCGCCTTAGCGAGATGACTGTGCGCAACAGTACCCTAGCACTCTTAATAATTTTATTCAAGCACTGTTAACATAGCATAATGTAAGATTTTTTTCACATTTCATATCGCGTGTGTAGATTTAGTTTTAACAAAAAGTGAAACACGAGAGCATGAACTAATAGGGTTGAGATAGGAGGAAAGGCTTTGTGGAAGATAAAAAAGCCGAGGAGACATGTTCCCTACATACATTACTATTATTTCTTGCAGACCTGCAGACCTGTCCAGAAAAGCAGTCAGTCAGTCACTCAGTCAAACATTTTTATAGTTAAAAGTTTTTCATCTTAAAAAACAGGGACTACTAGTCTTCATTTTTTTCTTGTATCAAATCAAATAGACGCGAGGGCCACTACCACATGACTGCGGGAGTGAGCATTCGAGCAGAGTACCTATTGTTGTTGTTTGTCTATTCGCACGACTAGGTTAAGGACCACAATATCCCACACCATGCCTGCTACGGGCTCTCACTAGTCAATAAACACAATTTTGTATCATTTCTCGACTAAATAGCACTCCGAAACATCTTTACACATTCAAATTTTTACATTGTCATGTGCACAGCCATCAAAGGGAATCTCACTACTGCACGGATGTCGTGTGTGTGTGTATGTGTGTGTTAAATAAAAGGTCCTTACATAGCTTATCATTTTCTTTGAGAAACTTATATGTGGTGATCATATCTCCCGAGTCCACACAAATAACCCACATCCATATTGAGAAAGAGAGAGAGGGCAAACATAGCTTGGTTATTGCATCTTGGTTTTAAAAAGGGGTAAGAATAAGAAGAGTCTTGTTCCATAAAAATACTTTACAGCATCTATTATTTATGTGCAGTAAGAGGGAAACGGGATCCACACATACAATTTCCAAGCATTACAACACTATCGAGGTAAACATAACATAAAGACAATAATGTAGTATTATGCTATTAATCAGCTAGTCAAAACTTAACATAACAGATATGATTTCACAGAGTTTTTAACCTTTGCAAGTTTTTCAATGTTTCCTCTTCACTTGCGCTAAGTGAGTCAGACAAAATGTGGCATTTCATTATTAGCCAGGCAATACGCTATTAGCTAGATAGTCAAAACATATAACACGCATTATTTCACAGGATTTTTTTCTAGCAAATATGCTTCCTTTAAGCAGTTCAACACATCAAACACCAGCAGTCCGCGAAATTCCCTTTAGTCAATAATCATCCTTTACAGTATTTCTTGACTAAAATAGCACTCCAAAACATAAGTGGTCATTTTTATTCTCACTGTCGCACTATAGTCAATAATGTGTTTCGCAGAGTGACAAGTTATGCTTAGTGACGAGATTTCACGGTGAGCATAGTTTAAGAGAGTTCACACTGTATTAATTACGGTCATGGATATGTTATGTTATGTTTATGAAGATCATTACTTCTTATTTTTAACCATTTATCTTGCCCCCAGCTTTTCAGTCTTCTCATATTCTTTTCAAATAAAGTTTGCTTACTGTTTTCCAGTAGATTGGCTTCACATTACATATATTAATCAATTTTCAAATTCAGTTCAGTTTCTTTTCAATATCACAGCTTTGTTGTCCCCCTGCCAGTATCTAGTTCAAGACCTCTTATTATCAATGTCATTATTACTACTATCATCAACCATGTATTGGATGTCTCAGACATTCAGTTAACAACTTAGTAAGTGTTTAATGAACGTGAGAATCACTTCATGTGTGCTCATTTTAGTTTAGTTTAAATTTTTCCATCTTGAATTAATACTACTATCACCAACTATGTATTGGATAGCTCAGCCATTCAGTTAACAACTCAGTAAGTGAAAATCACTTCACGTGAGCTCATTTTTAGTTTAGGATAAGGTTTTTCCATCGTGAAATACTATTATCACTAACCAGGTATTGGGTGGCTCTACCATTCAGTTTACAACTCGGTAACTGTTTACTGAACATAGATATCCCTCCATGCAACCTCATTTTGACCACTTATGTTTTGGAGTGCTATTTTAGTCAAGAAATACTGTAAAGGATGATTATTGACTAAAGGGAATTTCGCGGACTGCTGGTGTTTGATGTGTTGAACTGCTTAAAGGAAGCATATTTGCTAGAAAAAAATCCTGTGAAATAATGCGTGTTATATGTTTTGACTATCTAGCTAATAGCGTATTGCCTGGCTAATAATGAAATGCCACATTTTGTCTGACTCACTTAGCACAAGTGAAGAGGAAACATTGAAAAACTTGCAAAGGTTAAAAACTCTGTGAAATCATATCTGTTATGTTAAGTTTTGACTAGCTGATTAATAGCATAATACTACTTTATTGTCTTTATGTTATGTTTACCTCGATAGCGTTGTAATGCTTGGAAATTGTATGTGCGGATCCCGTTTCCCTCTTACTGCACATAAATAATGGATGCTGTAAAGTATTTTTATGGAACATGACTCTTCTTATTCTTACCCCTTTTTAAAACCTAGATGCAATAACCAAGCTATGTTTGCCCTCTCTCTCTTTCTCAATATGGATGTGGGTTATTTGTGTGGACTCGGGAGATATGATCACCACATATAAGTTTCTCAAAGAAAATGATATGCTATGTAAGGACCTTTTATTTAACACACACACACACACACATACACACACACACGACATCCGTGGAGTAGTGAGATTTCCTTTGATGGCTGTGCACGTGACAATGTAAAAATTTAAATGTGTAAAGATGTTTCAGAGTGCTATTTAGTCGAGAAATGATACAAAATTGTGTTTATTGACTAGTGAGAGCCCGTAGCAGGCATGGTGTGGGATATTGTGGTCCTTAACCTAGTCGTGCGAATAGACAGACAACAACAATAGGTACTCCGCTCGAATGCTCACTCCCGCAGTCATGTGGTACTGGCCCTCGCGTCTATTTGATTTGATACGAGAAAAAAATGAAGACTAGTAGTCCCTGTTTTTTAAGATGAAAAACTTTTAACTATAAAAATATTTTACTGAGTGACTAACTGACTGCTTTTCTGGACAGGTCTGCAGGTCTGCAAGAAATAATAGTAATGTATGTAGGGAACATGTCTCCTCGGCTCTTTTATCTTCCACAAAGCCTTTCCTCCTATCTCAACCCTATTAGTTCATGCTCTCGTGTTTCACTTTTTGTTAAAACAAAATCTACACACGCGATATGAAATGTGAAAAAATCTTACATTATGCTATGTTAACAGTGCTTGAATAAAATTATTAAGAGTGCTAGGGTACTGTTGCGCACAGTCATCTCGCTAAGGCGGGTCGGTGAAAGAATTGTCAAAATGATGTACCTTGCATACATCAAATCTTTAGTGGTTTATGCGGCACCTCTGCTTGTTTGATGACTGAAAGGACTTTGATGATACGAATAGTAATTGCTGACATTGAGCATATTCTCAAAACATAGTTTCTGCAAAAAAAAAAAATAACATTAAATTAGATGCGAGCTGTGATTTGAAAACAGAAGATGGGTGATGTGTGGCTAATTGTGTGGACTTTGGATATATGATCACCACATATAAGTTTCTCAAAGTAAAGCGGTAATAATTTTCTTTGTGTTTGGATGTAATGGCTAAACATGGTTGACATTTTCAATAATGTTATTTGGTCATCAGACAAAGTTGATTTCCACGTTACGTTACAATGTGTTACAGAGGCTAAAACTGGTGGACACCAATATTTATATGGTAAGAGATGTAATGGAGATGGACTAAGTCTCACTTTTCATTTCAAAATGACATTTGGGACTGCAGAAAGTTGATGATTTCTCAGTTACGTTACGTTACATTGTGTTACAGAGGGCTAAAACTGGTAGACAGTAATATTTATATGGTAGGAGATGTAATGGAGATGGACTAAGTCATACTTTCATAATGTTATTTGGACTGCAGAAAGTTGATTTGCGTTACGTTACAATGTGTTACAGAGGTCTAAAACTGGTGGACACCAATATTTATATGGTAAGAGATAAAATGGGGATAGACTAAGTCTCACTTTTCATTCAAAATGACATTTTAGACTGCAGAAAGTTGATGATTTCTGCGTTACGTTACGTTACATTGTGTTACAGAGGGCTAAAACTGGCAGACAGTAATATTTATATGGTAGGAGATGGACTAAGTCATACTTTCATAATGTTATTTGGACTGCAGAAAGTTGATTTGCGTTACGTTACAATGTGTTACAGGGGCTAAAACTGGTAGACAGTAATATTTATATGGTAGGAGATGGACTAAGTCATACTTTCATAATGTTATTTGGACTGCAGAAAGTTGATTTGCGTTACGTTACAATGTGTTACAGAGGTCTAAAACTTGCAGACCGTAATATTTATATGGTATGAGATGTAATGGAGATATTGTGTTTGGCTAAATGGGGTTCACATTTCAATATTCAGACATCGGACAGAAAGTTGCTCGTTACTCTTAAAATGATATTTGGGCAAAGAACGAAGTTACCATATTGGTCACGTTACATTAATGATATTTGGGCAAAGAACGATGTCATCATGTTGGTCGTGTTACGTTACAAGGTTATAAGGGTGAGAGTGATGGGGGCTCGAAAATTGACATTAGTGTTCCATCCTCTGGTGCGCTGTCAGTCTAAGTGAAATGAAAAAAGATACGTGAACAGCGGCGGCAGGAGAAAGGAATTGATGTTACTTTTCCCCCAACTATAAAATGATCTGAATAGAGCGAGAGAGAGAGAGAGAGAGAGAGAGAGAGAGAGAGAGAGAGAGAGAGAGAGAGAGAGAGAGAGAGAGAGAGAGAGAAACCACTGACTGCTATGTATATCCCATGCAGTTGTGTTTACAACAAATTATGATTTGTTATAATAATATAATTGAAGACCCGCTTATCACTCTCGATATTCTTAAAAAAATGCTATTTGAGCAAAGAATGATGATACCATGTTGGTCACGTTGCGATACAAGGTTACACATATGATCAGAAATAATACTAAAGGCTTTGCACAGAACATCCGGTCTGGGAAGGGTGTAGTGATGCTTGATGGTTTGGGCTTGGAAGGGGGGTGGGAGGGGGGTAGGGGTTTGGTGGGGAGGATGGGGAGAGGGTAAGGCCATCCCCGTACCTCGTCCATCTCACTATGCCTCAAACCGCCACGAAGGTTAGACCTTAACGAGACGGATTGCTGTTTCATTCATTCAGGAGTCTTGAACATTCTGTGACATTGTCTTGCTATGAAAACGCCGTTGTTTGTTACAAGGTCTGCACAGCAGTAATGTTTGTAGTTGCATGTTGTACCCATGGCACGCCTTTGCTATGCCCCAGTGAGCGTGTCAGGAGAGAGAGAGAGAGTGTGTGTTGAACTCGAGGATAATGAACAAGTCAATTTAATAACAGTATCAAAACTATGTTTTTCCGCATTGTCTTATATATGTTTACTTTGTATGTGGGGAACATTGCTCACCTAGGGGGGGTAGAGAGAGAGAGAGAGAGAGAGAGAGAGAGAGAGAGAGAGAGAGAGAGAGAGAGAGAGAGAGAGAGAGAGAGAGAGAGAGAGAGAGAGAGAGAGAGAGAGAGAGAGCGAGAGAGAGAGAGAGAGAGAGAGAGAGAGAGCGAGAGAGAGAGAGAGAGAGAGAGAGCGAGAGAGCGAGAGAGCGAGAGAGCGAGAGAGCGAGAGAGCGAGAGAGCGAGAGAGCGAGAGAGCGAGAGAGCGAGAGAGAGAGAGAGAGAGAGAGATGGTACACCCCATTGCCGTCACTCCCCCAGTGAGAGGGGGGTGGTAAGTGGAACAGACGGAGTCGCTGACCGTAGCTACATCGCCCTTTCCTTAACGAAACGCAGTGGGTAATGGATACCCGGCCACTTCCGCCCGTGTCTGAGGAAGTAATGGCAGTCATTGCGTACCCTCTGGGAGGGGAAGATATAACCAGCTACTTGGAAATGCTCTTCAGTTACCCTCTGACCAGTGGGCAGTACACACACACACCCCTCTGCGGACTTTGAAAAATGCTTAAGGGTAAGTGGGTAATGGTTCACATCCGTCCAGGTCTGTCACCTATACACTCCCATACATTGTTACATAAAACAGACCTTCTCCACCAACTGTTGCCTCATCTCATTCACAACTTAAGAGTGACTGCTCTCTCTTTCTCATCCTCATCCTCCTCCTCCTCCTCCACACTTCCTACCATGTATGACTGAACTATTACCCTCATGGATCATCACCAAACACAGCTGCATAACTCGAAGAAAATAGACTTGAAAAAACGATTAAGGATAAATGGACCACATCCCTCCTGTTGGACTCTGCTCTCTCCTACCCTCCTCCTCTCTCACTTTTGGCTGTGTGCATAGCTCCAAGAAAATAATGGATGTCAAAAAAACCACAAATGACCCTAAGCACTCTCACACCGAGGGGAAGCTCCCCTCACCCTTCCAACACCCCTCCCCCACCCTAAACAACATATCCGCTTATGTTGGGACCCCTCACACCTACACTCAGCCTCTACATAGCTTTACTTACTATCATCAAAACTATTATCTACACACAGGATTAAGTCTACGGCAAACACACATACATATTTAACTACTCTTTCCATATATTCCACTCTTATCCTCGTATTTCTTACTCTACCAAATAGCCCACATACTCTCCTACACCCCCAACAACATGACCTCCCATCTTTCCTGACCGCATACCCAAACACCGGACGCTCACACGCGTCCGACGCCACATCTTCCGGGAAAATCCCCGAAAACCCATTATGCTCCACCTGCCCAGATGGCGCGCGTCGCTCTAGTCGCGGGGTCCCACCTGGCCAGATGGTGCGCGTCGTCATAATCCTCAACTTCACTACTAACAAATACACAACTATACCTCGTTTACCTCATAAACAGTTTATTTCCTACAATATATTTCTCTGCACCAGACACTTGAGTCGTACCAATAGATTTGAAGTGGAACTCAATGAGAAAACATACAGAAGGTGATTAAAGACCGTCGGGATTTCTACTTTAAATATATAAAATAGACTCTGACAATAAATAACAGTCACATACTCAACTTGGTTATATTGGTTACTCTTACTAATAAACGCACTGAACCTTCCTGGTCATCACCTAAACTCGTAACTTCAGCCGAAGTCCCTAAATACCGAATCATCACTACAACGCTCCACATCGGATAGTCTCCCATACAATACTCTTATACTGCGACTTGACTCGGGTCAAGCTCACACTGGGTCCCCACATTTGGTCGGTTTCACTTTGTTGCTGCCATAGGGGATATCGAGGAGTATTTGATAGAACCATGACTACCACTAGACTGCCCTCCAGCCGGTCACAGACTTCACAACCACAGCCAGCATCCCAAGGTGGGTATAATCAGATGAAATGTAAATCTCCTTCTTTCTATGAACTTTGGATCACCCTCTGCGGGTTTTTAATTTTCTGACTTCCTAAAATAAAGATTTAACAACTAACATAACAGCAAACTTAGCCGTGTACAGTGACAGTAGTTATATCCACTCGAACGCTCAACTGCACCTGTCGGTCTTGCCATCCCTTCACTTTTATCAGCTGCTCCTTGAACTCTCAGCAACCCACAAATGATGTAGCATCCCCAGAAGGTAGCTAAGTACTCAGTGACAAATGTGATTGAAAAATTCAACAAGACCAACCCATATTATCTCATTTCGACCTCACTAATGATGCTCCTTGGAGGAAACTGTTCCTGACGTTCACTGCTGACACATCAACAGTCTTCCCTATTGTGTCTGCCTACATTTATCCTGCTACTATGTATAACAAACCCAAGTCCGGTAAGGCCACTAAGAAAGATAGCACACCTATCAGGAATAACCCTAACAACAGGAATAATGCAGTTGTTTTCCTTTCATGGGCCACCAGGGGGGGATACCAACTCTTCCTTCGACAACAATAACAAAACATCTCAGCTGGGTGGAGCGACGTCACCGACACGGGCCATGGAACAATTATGTAACCGTATGAATCAACTTAAACGAGCTGCCGCCCCTTGTTCTGACTTCAAGCACTTTGTTGATAACCCATAGCTCAGGTTATTAACCCAAATACATGAAGACCAAATGTCAGTAATCCAAGAGCAGTCGGCCTTAATAATGACCCTGCAAGGTGAAGCTACAGCCATGCTCAGGAATAATCAAGATCTCTCTACCAGAGTCGACCTCCTTGAACAGGAATTAAGCTCTCTTAGGGACACAGTTTCTAACCTTAACCCAGCAGAAACCACTAAGAAGCAGGAAGAAATGTAAGAAAAGTTTGAAAACCATCTACAACACCCTTCAACAACAACACACTGTTACCCAAGATGAATCAGACCAACATAAGCTCCTTAATTCTGTCGTTATCTCTTCACATGATTTTTCCCAGGAAACTGACGGAGAAGACTGTACTGACATCATGATCCAGGAATTGCGGAATAAGATGAGATATACAATCCAAGCAAGTGACATCAAATCAGCTTATAGGGTGGGTATCAAATAAGAAAATTCGTGATAAATTAGATAGCTGCTTCCACAAGTCAGACCTTATCAGAGCCGCAGTCTCTAGTAGACCCATTGTATATGTGAATGAATGTCTGACCAAGTTTAGAAAAAAATATCTTATTTAAACTGCGTGGAATCTGCAAAAATTCCAATGCAATTAAACATTGTTTTGTGCAAGATGGTAAAAATATAGTTAGGAAGATTGACTCTGGAAAAACTTGTTATTACCACTGAGGCACACTTAAATTCTTTCCTGGATGACTGTGGGATAACAGCTGAATAACCAGAAGTTAATTAGTGTCTAATCTAACTACCAAGGTGTACTATAGCTCTGTCTTTTCTTTCAAAAGGTTCTTTTTTTTTAAATAGGCATCTTTGTTATTGTCTTTTTTCTTGTTTTTTTTTACTATATTTTATATTTACTCCATACTCCCCTGTTCCATTGTACACTGGCTTTACCTGTGTCCTCTAGTATAAACTCTAGCATTCAGTGTACCTGAGTGTATCTCTAATTAATCTACCTCATTTTTATTTTAGTGTATCTTTAGTAATTAACTGTAGTGTAAGTAATTATCAAAAAGAAGGCCCCAAACCAGGAAGGCTATGTAGCACCATCAAAGGTGCGGAATAATCAGAGGGCGCTAAATATCACCAAGGATGCCAATACGAGAACAGAAACTCACAAGGCGAACGATATCAAAAGTATCCGATTCACCAAAAATTCTATCGAGGGACAAGTGACTGCGAGGGGCGGTCGGAAAGCAAGGCACACGCTCGTCCTGGAAGTCAGGACATTCAACTAGGGCCTCATTGCAATTGAGGCAGTGAGCCCGGGGAGAAATGCACTCCGACATAGAGTGACCTTCGTCCCCACACAAGGGACTGAGAGAGACAGTACTGGAGCACTGGATGGCACCATGCCCAAACCTCCAGCACTTGTTACAGAACCGCGAAGAGGGAATGTACTCCTGGACGGAGCACCCGGCACCAGCAAGAATGACAGAGGGCAGAAGGGACCTACCATCAAAGGTAATCTTCACAACCCAAAGCGGCTGACTTGTCTACCTGGAGGGCAGACTGGCCCTGAGCTTAGAGGATATGCCGAATATCTTCATGGCAGTCCTGCAGATTCCTAACGGTTTCAACATGGGGTGGGAGGAGAATAGTGCTAACACTGGCATTCAACCGAGTATTCTTGGAGACCCGAATAGGGGTCTCGCCAGGGCAGGATAAGGTGGCCAAGCGGGTGGTTGCATCCTGAAAAGGAGCAGCAATGATATGTGCACCAAGATGGGTGGGGTTGAAAGTAACAGAGGCATCTACTGAATCAACAAGGTGCCTATGGAGGGAGAAATCGTCAGGAGGCACAGAATCCAGAGGGAGGAGATCAATGAAATTGGCCCATGAAGTGGGACCAAACAAGGCCTGGTACGCATCAGTACGGGAAGGGATCGAGCGAGTGCGGCCGTGGCATGGGCGGCATTGAGAACCCCCAGAGGGAGTTAAAAGGTGCAGTAATCACAATGAGAGACAGAGCCGTGTCAGGGGACGATGTGGTCACCACTCAGGGCTTGTGGGTCATAGGAGGAGCAAGGTCGGGGTCAAATGCAGCGGGGGCTACAGAGTGTGGTCTTCCAACACAGTCCGACTTGGGGGCTTGGTCGCCCACCCCACGAGCTCAAGAAGGCATAAGAGGAACAGAATTCGACATAAGGACGATAGCTCAGACTTTTATTCACGAATGTGCCCCCACACCCATCACGGAGCCACAATTAGATGCAGGACACCCATGCTAATCTTGCCGGGGCCCCCTAGGGGTGCGTTGTGAGTATACGCTCCACACACGCCACCGTAAGAACCGTCAGTCCGTCGAGATCGGGTTCACTGACGAAAGGAGGATTTGACAATAAAAGGGTCCCCTCGCTCGAGTTGTTGGGTACTACAGTTCTACGGGTGCAAGAATATGCCTCCTCAAACACCCGGACGTCAAAACAAAAGAAGGCCGAAAGAATAATCAAAACAGGCAAAAGGTCAGCCGGAAATGACAAGTAGAAAGCAGATGAGGGGAGGGGGGGGGGAGGGTGGAGAAAAACGAAACATAAGGAAAAGGAAAAGTAGTCCAGCAGAATTTGTGAGGACAGCAGCAGCATTAGGCCACAATAGGACAGAGGACTATCCCATGGAGTATCACACTCCGGCAGCCGCCCACCAAGGCCCCTAACGGCAACAACGGGCTGGACAGGGAGGGGGCCCATCATTGAGTGCCCTTATGTGGTGGAGGAGGTTTACTGTCACGACAGCATCTGACACTCATGTGATCCACTACCAGGACGGGTATAGTTGCCCTACCTGTTTTAAGGATCCATTTATACTATCACACCCAAACGTATTAGGATAAACAATTATTTATTAAGTATATGCATTTATTTTAGAGTATTACCATGATATGCTTATAGCTATTAGATCTAAAAGCAATAAAGATGCTCCCTGGGATGGTGTTCACAAAATGGTCGAAATATGCTGATTTGACTCTCTCTGTCTTAGAGGAGCTTGGCTTGTTCTATAAATAGCCATGCCTGGTCCATATGTGTTTTCATAGATCATGTTACTCAAACATATTATGCTACAAATTTGGTGGACATTTTCCACAACCTCTTGCCTGTAACAAGAGGTTGTTTGGGCAGGCTAAGGCTGATTTAATCTCTTTGATCTGACCTCAATATGTGACCACAGTCTGATTACTAACATATGCTGTCCTTCCTTTCAATCATCATTTGTTAAGTATTGTAATGCTTGATTCACTAGCTAATATTAACTCCTAAACTGTGGATTACAACAGGCTCAGCTAAACGTTCCTGATTATATACCTTCGAAAAATAATTAACTCTTCAGAGGGTGTATTAAATAATCGTTTAATTTCTCGACCGGTGACTAAGATGGCCTTTACCCCCACGCTTTAGGCGCCACTCTCACTCACACTTGAGTAATGTGGTCTCTTCTCACGTCATATTGCCGGAAGATAGGCTTGATCTACCTCCGACTACTAGCAAAATTTATCTGTAACTGTCATGCTTATGGGACTAAAGTCTTTATTATAGACCTGTTAATCAAATATAATCGAATTAGAGAATGTGATGATAAGCAATTGCTGAGAAGAATGAAATATATGACATTGGTTATGCGTTTTTTTAACGTTTGAGGTTTAGTCATTGGACCAAATGTAACAGGTGGTCGGGTGTCACCACTACTGCCAACACTACGACTGTCACTATACTGTTAACACCACCACTGTCACTACTGCCAACCCCATTACTGCCATCACCAACACTGTCACTACTGCCAACACCACCACTGTCACTACTGTCAACACTACCACTGTCACTACTGCCAACACCACTACTGTCACTACTGCCAACACCACCACCACTGTCACTACTGTCAACACTACCACTGTCACTACTGTCAACACTACCACTGTCACTACAGCCAACACGACCACTGCCACTACTGTCAACACCACCACTGTCACCACTGCCAACACCACCACTGTCACTACTGCCAACACCACCACTGTCACTACTGCCAACACGACCACTGCCACTACTGTCAACACCACCACTGTCACCACTGCCAACACCACCACTGTCACTACTGCCAACACCACCACCACTGTCAACACTACCACTGCCACTACTGTCAACACCACCACTGTCACCACTGCCAACACCACCACTGTCACTACTGTCAACACCACCACTGTCACTACTGCCAACACCACCACCACTGTCAACACTACCACTGTCACTACTGTCAACACCACCACTGTCACTACTGTCAACACCACCACTGTCACTACTGCCAACACCACCACTGTCACTACTGCCAACACCACCACTGTCACTACTGCCACCACCACCACTGTCACTACTGCCAACACCATCATTGTCACTACTGCCAACACCACCTGTCACTACTGTCAACACCACTGTTAGGAATTTGAGGGCTGCTATGGGGGATCTAGTACTATGGAGCAGGGTCAGCAATTAGAATCAAGGTGTAACAGGGTAGTGACACAATTAGGCCCGGCCCCCAAGGAACATAGATTCCTGTTTATACTTTAAGGTTTTGGAACAGATCTGTCGTCTGGGATACAATAAATTACGCCACTACAACAGGAGTAATGGATACACCTCAAAAACTAACTTATTTATTAAACCCTCTTAACAACCCCCCCATATACATTCACAACAATAACAATAATTACTTTACCACACTATCTTACGTTAACTACCTTGGTCCACATAGGCAGGATACAAGGCTTACACTTGGGACCAGCTAGGGTAAAGTCTACTAGGCAAGGGATACTAGCAAGGTCTCTAGGTAGCTTGGTACCACTGGAGAAGCACGTGGTTCCACCGTGCTCCCTTTAGAGTAAATTAGCAATATAAACACTAGTGATACCCTATACCCATTACTACACACTTATACCAGAAAACGAGAATGCAACATTACTTAGCTTTGTAAACTAGACACAGGATAAGGTAAGGGAGAGAAGTAGGAGGAAGGGGAGAGGGGATGCAGAGCAACACAGTAGAGTTGTTGACACCACGCCGCCAGCCAGAGAAGAAGGCCTCCAGCGTCCAGTCCAGGGGCCAGATTCACGAAAGCACTTACGCAAGCACATACGAACGTGTACATCTTTCCTCAATCTTTGACGGCTTTGGTTACATTTATTAAACAGTTTACAAGCATGAAAACTTCCCATTCAACTGTTGTTATTGTTATAAACAGCCTCCTGGTGCTTCGGAGCTCATTAACTGTTTAATAATTAGAAACAAAGCCGCCAAAGATTGAGAAAAGATGTACAGGTTCGTAAGTGTTTGCGTAAGTGCTTTCGTGAATCTGGCTCCAGGGCTCCCGAGTTGTTGTGGTGCCGGGAAGAGCCTAATTGATCGTGCAGCTTATAAACATTACAAATCTTCACCAATGTACAATATTGTTTACTTTACTCGTTATAAGGATAGTTAATAATTACTACAATGTTATACTTAATTCACAACAAGCTCAAGAGTCTGAATGCTCTGTGAGAAACAAGATTCGTCTTACGTCTGGCAAAGCAACCCGTTCTCGCACTTTCTTACAGTCAATATTGACTTATTAAATACGTGCATATTTGACATACTAAACATACTACTTTACTTTGAAAAGCTTCATAGAAAACACCGACCTTACCTAACTTTCTTAGTATGTAAAGATAAGCATCTTATTGCTTCGTAATTACAATTATTACTTAACCTATACCTATACCTATAATATGTAAACTAATAATTGTAATTATGAAGCAATAAGATGCTTATCTTAACATACTAAGAAGGTTAGGTAAGGTCGGTGTTTTCTATGAAGCTTTTCAAGGTAAACTAGTATGTTTAGTATGTCACCTATGCACGTATTTAATGTCAAAATTGACTATACGAAAGTGCGAGAATGGGTTGGGCAAGAAAGATACGAACAAAGACGCGTCGACAAGTGCATAAAATAATATAAAGTAATTTATTTAGTTCAATTTGACCTCTGGTTTCCACTGATGAACCCAGGGTCGTAACAACCACCACTGTCACTACTGTCAACACCACCACTGTCACTACTGTCAACACCACCACTGTCACTACTGTCAACACCACTACTGTCAACACCACCACTGTCACTACTGTCAACACCACCACTGTCACTACTGTCAACACCACTACTGTCAACACCACCACTGTCACTACTGTCAACACCACCACTGTCACTACTGTCAACACCACCACTGTCACTACTGCCACCACCACCACTGTCACTACTGTCACCACCACCACTGTCACTACCACCACTGTCAACACCACCACTGCCAGTACTGTCAACACCACCACTGTCACTACTGCCACCACCACCACTGTCACTACTGCCACCACCACCACTGTTACTACTGTCAACACCACCACTGTCACTACTGTCAACACCACCACTGTCACTACTGTCAACACCACCACTGTCACTACTGTCAACACCACCATTGTCACTACTGTCAACACCACCACTGTCAATACTGTCAACACTGTTACGGCCCTCTCGGGTCGCAATCGGGTTCTTACTCTGATGTTGTTAGAGGAAGGGTATCCGGCCCCAAGCCAGTAGTGGCTTTCAAGGGATGTGATCCGTAACGCAAGTAAATTAAAAGGGGAAGGGAAAGAAAGGCAAAAACTTAATATTATAATTAACACCTTCACCAATAAATATATATAAGAAGATTACACGGGGGGGGGGGGGGGGGGGGGGTATAAACACTATTATCTACACGGTTGTCTTCCTCTGAAGACTCTGGATCTTCACGGTGCCAAGCTCTTGGTGCTCTCGTGGCCTCACGACGAATCCTTCGAGAATCTTGAGTCTACCCCGGCCACAGGCCAGCCAAAACACAGTTCCACTGGGGGCACCTTCGTGGAGGCCGTCAACCACAAGTCCAGCAGATAGCTGGCTTGTTCCAAATCAGCGACGCTGGTTAGGCCACTCCACGAGCGATACTAGGGTCGCACCCTAGTCAGGAGCCTCGTGTGATACCACAGATCACTCTCCTTTCCACAACACCCCAGTGGTTAAGCGTCTCCACCAGTCAGTCCCGGGTACGACAATCCTTCAACTGCCACTTCACTGGCAGGGTAACACCACAGTGTTCATCCGGGGGGTGACTCACAGTTGCTGCAGCAAACACTCGGTGACGAGATGGCTGCCTTGGGTAGACTGACTCAACTTCCATTACAGCAGTCCGAGGTCGACTCTGTAATCAGACACGTCATCAGTAACAGGGACACACAAATGCACCTCACTTACAGGCTCAGACCCAAACGCCAACCTATCCACTCCATAGATGGCGTTGTCGTCTGAGCACCACCTCACCAGAGGTCGGCAGCGGCCGTGTTGTGAGCTGAACAGGACTGGAAACTGGCCCTCATGGCCAGTACACCTCGTCCTCACCAGGTGTCGTCGTCCATTTGGAGGGGGTTTCGGGAGCTGACCCACAGATGGCGTGGTCGTCACTGCTCCAGGCTCGGACGCTGGATTCGGGTCCGTAACAAACACCATCACTGTCACTACTGTCAACACCACCACTGTCACTACTGCCAACACCGCCACTGTCACTACTGTCAACACCACCACTGTCACTACTGTCAACACCACCACTGTCACTACTGCCAACACCACCACTGTCACTACTGCCACCACCACCACTGTCACTACTGCCAACACCACAGTCACTACTGCCACCACCACTGTCACTACTGCCAACACCGCCACTGTCACTACTGCCACCACCACCACTGTCACTACTGTCAACACCACCACTGTCACTACTGTCAACACCACCACTGTCACTACTGCCACCACCACCACTGTCACTACTGCCAACACCACAGTCACTACTGCCACCACCACTGTCACTACTGCCAACATCCTTCCATCCTCATGGGTAGCATCACCTCCACCACTACTGCCAACACAAACTTCACTGTCACAATATTCAAGAACGCTGTCACCACCACTGCCAACACAATATCCACTGCTAACACGACCGCAACCACTATCGCCGTTCTCACCACTACCACCACCTTCGTCACCACTTCCAAGACCACCACAATTGCCAACACTACAACAATCACTACCTTCATCCTTACCACTACTACCACAACCACCACAATTATCAACACTAGCCCCCTCCACTTGCATCATTATCACTACCACAATCACCACCATCCTCATCACTTCCACCATCATCAAATCTCCTCTGCATCATCGACCATAATTTATCTAAATAGCACATTTATTTAACGCCTAAACTTGAAAATATGATACCAAAGTGCAAATGGATTTATATTTCAAGGGCGCCTTAACAAAAGCCTATAATGCAATGATGAATATTGCCAAGCTATGTTGTTAATGATCCCTTGGGTTGCAAGGAGTTGAATGTGGGTGCAAATTCCTTAGTGCTTGTGGTGTAATTCCTAGCAGGAAGTAATGTGCTTTTTAATTTATTTAATTATTGATTTAATTTCATTAAACTTTCTTCAATATTCATTATTACTTCAAAGTGGACTGTATTTTAATATTTATCCTCCTTGGTGTTTACCTGTACACAACTAGGGTGGGGGGGGGGTTAAATGTATAGTTTAATACTCAAATAATTTATAATTCTAAAAAACTATAAAATAAATGTTAGTTCTATTGTAAAGGTAAAATGTTATATTGTAAAATATATATTATAATAGGTTAGTATAACGTCGCTTTTTGCTGGTATGTACTCTATGGCCAATAATAGACATAATTTGAAATGAAATCGGCTCACAAAAGTGATGTACTGTCCCGTTTTTTGTTTGAGTCCTCTGGCTTACTACGTAAGGTCAGGAGAGGAAACTTTCAATTAACGTTTTTTCATGACAATTTGAAAATTCATGAAAATTTCCTGCCCTCCTAACCTACCAATGACCCTTAATATACTGTTTTGGAAAAAAGTCCAAAATTAATTTAATTTTTTTTTTAATTTTCAAATTATGTCCATTTTCGCCCATACAGGAAAACGACCAAATTCAGATGTAATTTGTGAGAGGACAGGTATTCAGCTAGTCCTTTAATCTCAAATTTGGTTTGCTACATGTGGTCCTGATTCTAGGCCTGCTAATGGTGGTTCCATCTCTGTTAATGGTGGCTGGCTCTGATACTTACATGTGGCCAACTCAACTGCTGTCTCATGGATCACAAGCTTACCTGCCAAATAATGACACTATAACAAATGACAATAACAGGTAAAGTACAGGTAAGGCACATGCAATTTGGATTGTGTATAATAATGAGATTTACCCTTCCTGGGTGTTGTTAGCTTATCATAACCGTCAAATTCTGTACATAAATTCAATGACCACTAATAATTTTGACACATATACACAATATGTTGTTAGGGAGGTGTTGATAGTATGTATCAATATGTTGATAGAGAAGAAGCGAGGACTAACAGTTTGAGGAGACGGCCTCGGGTGTTTGTCAGAACATCACCCCAGAGAGTATGTCAGAACATCACCCCAGAGGGTATGTCAGAACATCACCCCAGAGGGTATGTCAGAACATCACCCCAGAAGGAATGTCAGAACATCACCCCAGAGGGTATGTCGACAGTTGAAATCACCCAAAAGGAGCACCGGCTCTGGCAAGGAGTCCAGGAGGTGCTTAAGATCAGGAACGGAAAGCGGGACATTTGGAGGGAGATAAATGGAACAGACTGTATAACATTTACCCACAAAAACACGGACAACAGAACAATGGATAGGTGACGGAAGAAGTAGGAGGACAAAGGGAATATCAGAACGAATTATGAGAGCAGTAGAGTTATGGACCCAAGCAAGAGCTGGGAGGGGGGGGGGGGGAGAAAGAAAGGAATAAGCACGAAAGTGACCAGGACGAGCATCAAGCATTGGTTCCTGGAGACAAACACAAAGTGGTGAAAACTGTGTAATTAGAAGTTGGAGTTCATGGAAGTTGGCATAAAATCCACGAATATTCCACTGAAGAATAGACATTTTCGAAGAGAAAGGACAGTAACAAAGAACAAGAAAGAAACAAAGGTAAAGAACACAGTTTATAAAAGTACGTCATGGTCAGCAAAATCAGGGTTACGGGGCGTGGGTAAACTTAGTAAGGATGGAGGGAAGGAAGCCGGAGGACAGGCCAGAGGTGGACTGACGTGGTCCGGAGGAGGAGACAACGGAGAGAGGCAGGCAAGGACAGCTGGAGGAGGGGTGGCAAAAATCAGGGAGTGCACCTCAGCAAGGGAAGTAACCGAGAGGGAATTGGGGGCGAAAGAAACCTCCATATCTGGGACAGGGGGTCCGACCACTGAATTGGGAGGGAACTTAGGGACAGAGTCAGAGGGAGGGGGCGAGGAAGAAAGCAAAACCTTCTTACACGCTGGAGAGGAAGAAGGAGAGGAGCCAGGCTTTCGTTTCTGACTCGAAGAGACAGGCGTTCCAGTAACAATGTACCGGGCGACAGACTCAATGGTCTCAGCAGGCGAAGAGGAACGGGAGCGAACAACACGAAGATTGCTGGGAGGATCATGGATATCAGCCTGGACAGACAGGTGGTGTGGAGGGTCAAGAGACTAGGGGGAGGATCGGGAAGAAAGAGTGGGGGGAGATGGGGAAGAAGACATGGGAGATATGGTGGACTGGATAGGAAGGGGGGAAACCCCAGACGGAGAACCTGGAGGGAGATCTGTCGGGACAGGAGGCAAAGGAATAGGGAAGGAGGTGGTGGGTGTGATTGGGTTTAAGACCTGGAAACGGTTGTGAGACTGAGGAAGGTGGGAAGGACAAAGAGAGGTCGAATGCATCACGTGAGCGTAGGATACGCCCGCGAAAGGGGTGAGACGACGAACTTGGCGTCTGGCTTCAGGAAAAGACAGATGATCAAGGTGCTTCAAGTTGAGGATGGCTTCCTCGAGTTTGTAGTGTATACACGAGCATGAGAAAGTAGGGTGGGCCTCACCGCAATTGAGGCAGCAAGCCTGGGGAGAAGTGCACTCGGACTTAGAATGACTATCGTCCCCACACATGGGGCATAGATACACAGTTCTTGTGCATTTGAGGACACCATGCCTGAACTTCCAACACTTATTGCAAAGTCTAGGAGAGAGAATGTACTCCTGAATGGAGCATCTGGCACCGGCAAGAATAATAGAAGGAGGAAGGGCCATACTATCAAAGGTGATTTTAACAACTCGAAGGGGCTGACGGCGACGACCACGAGGGGGTCGAGTAACGTGTCCACCTGGAAGACAGAATGGCCTTGGGCTTCGAGGATATGTTTAATATCCTCATGGCAATCTTTGAGGTCCCGAACACCAGTTGCAACATGGTGTGGGAGTTGAACAGTGCCAACATTTGCATTTAACCGAGCGTTTTTTGAGACCTGAACAGGGGTATCTCCAATGCAGGACATAGCGGCTAAGCGAGTAGCTGCATCCTAAGAAGGAGCCACGACGACACGCGTACCATAACTGGTGGAGTCAAAAGTAACAGAGGCATCTACTGAATCAACAAGGTGTTTATGGAGGGAGAAATCGTCAGGAGTAGAATCCAGATGGTGGAGATCAAAATATTTAGCTCACGTAGTGGGACCAAACAGGCGTTGTTAGTATTAGTACGGGAAGGGATCATGCGAGTGCGGCCGTGGCGGAGACGGCGTTGAGAAACCCCAGAGAGAGAGGGGAAGTAAAAGGCGCAGTAGTCACAATGAGAGACGGAGCCATGCCAGGAGACGAGGTGGTCACTACTGGGGGCTGGGAAATCGACCCTACCTCAGAGGAGAAAGGGGAGTAGTCAGGGGGTCGAGGCAGCAGGGGCTACAGGGCCTAGTCTTCCAACACAGTTCGACTCGGGGGCTTGGTCGCCCACCACACGAGCCTGAGAAGGTACAAGCGAAACATTATCTGACATAAAAACGAGGAAAGACTTTCATTCACGAATATGCCCCCATGCCCACCATGGAGCCACAATTATAGGCAGGACACCCAACAAGAAGCTATCACTGATCATGCCGGGGCCCCCCCAGGGGTGCGTCATGAGTATACGCCCCACAAATGCCACCTTAAGAACCGTCAGTCCGTCGAGATCAGGTTCAGTGACGAAAGGAGGATTGACAATGAAAAGAGTCCCCTCGTTCGAGACATTGGGTACTACAGTTCTATGGGTGCAAGAGAATGCCTCCCCAAACACCTAGACATCAAAATAAAAGAAGGCCGAAAGAAGAATGAAAACAGGCAAAAAGTCGGCGGGGAAAGGAGAAAAGGGGGGGGGGGAGAAAAACGAAACAAAAGGAAAAGGAAAAGGAAAAGGCATCAATTAGAGAGGACAGCAGCAGGAGCACAAGGCTACAAAAGGACAGAGGACTGCCCCAAGGAGCATCACACTCTGGCTGCCGCTCATCAAGCCCCCCTCACGGCAGCAACGAGCTGGACAGGGAGGGGTATTCAATTTGTAAGGTATAATACTTTCTGTGCTTTGTTTAAAATATTTGTAAATAAGTTATATTTTGAATCCAAATCAAAATCCTCCTTTACATCACATATCTCTGGGTTCATGTCTTGCTCCAAGATCGGCCCGCCACCGTATGCCCAAGACTTTCCTATCTATTTGACTCTAAAAATTTCAGTGGATATTAAAATTTGCTTTACGAAAATCTGGCACTTTAACAGAATTTTCTCCTGCAGATCTATTCCACTCTATGCTAAATCTGATTTCTTTGTGATCACTGTTCCCTAGTTTACTCCCAATTTCGATGTAATCCCTCAAAGTCTGGATTAGCCAACAACGACTCAACTTGATCCTCTATTGTTAACTAACTCTTGGCACTTAACTAACTAAAAATAATTAAACAGAATGGCACGGCACTACACACTTCACTTTAAATTGACACGACACTGATAATTTGCTTGGCCTCACTGCACAAACAAAAAATAGGATGACTTACCTCCAAAATCGTGAAGCATAGGTTGATGATAAAACACAGGATGATTCTGGCATGTAACACTGCTAAGTTCCTTAAAGCACACAGATTCCTAGGAAGGCAAGGTTAGATTAACAAAGATTTAAATATATGTGGGAAACAACATCCCCGGAGTCTAGGCCCCCAAAATATGTTGCGTACTGGTACGCATAGCTCGTCGCACTACAGGGGTTAGTAAGGGCTCGTTATAGGAGTATTCAAATGACCCCCTGTTTCTTAATGTCCAACCAGAATGTCACATCACTACGTCACATACATAATAAGCAGAAAATTTCACTAACGTTGCAAATATCACACAGGTAAATAAAAGGTTTATATAAAATAAATACATATATAAGTCAAGGTTACTATTCCTTCAGGTATATCAGTAATCAGATGGCCTACAAAAATATTTATAATCTAATAAGATATTCCCCCCAGACAATTGAAACTACTAATGTAAAAACTGAATTTTTTTTACAAAACACTTATCAGACCAGTGTACCTGACACCCGTCTCCCAGTTACTGAACTGAACTTGGTGTCAGGACGCCCGACATTCGCTCCCTCACAACATAACGAATAGTAAATTTATATAAAATTAACTTGCTTAATGAGCAACAATACTGTGCAAATACAAACATTAAAATAACCTAATTAAGAATGATTAAATTTATATGCATAAACAGAGGTAATGTAGTTTATAATAAACATAATTATTTATGGAAAATAATAAAAAGGAAACTGCTGGCAACTACACAATACAAGCTTCCTGTAGCAGGAAGTTGACTTGAATATCACAGGTCTAATATCTGACTAGTAATCCCCGCTGCTGTCCCCACTGTTGCCAATTCACACGATATATATATATAAATATATATATATATATATATATATATATATATATATATATATATATATATATATATATATATATATATATATATATATATATATATATATATATATATATATATATATATATATATATATATATATATATTATTAAATATGACCGAAAAAGTAAGATTAATAATTCTAACACGAATTTTCTCAATCTTTCGTACATTACGCTTCACTGTTGGAGGTAAATAAAAAATCAATTCTCCAAAATTCATTTTTATTTCTAGTCTGACGCGACACGGGCGCGTTTCGTAAAACTTATTACATTTTCAAAGACTTTAGTTCACAAATACACAACTGATTAGAACTTACGTATCTCCGATTTTATATCTACATTTGAGTGAGGTGGGAGGGGTGATGTGGCATTAACACAAGACAGAACAAGAGGGGATATTAATAGGGTATTAAAAGTATCAACACAAGACAGAACACAAACAATGGGTATTGAATAGAAGTGTTTGTAGAAAGCCTATTGGTCCATATTTCTTGATGCTTCTATATTGGAGCGGAGTCTTGAGGTGGGTAGAATATAGTTGTGCAATAATTGGCTGTTGATTGCTGGTGTTGACTTCTTGATGTATAGTGCCTCGCAAACGTCAAGCCGCCTGCTATCGCTGTATCTATCGATGATTTCTGTGTTGTTTACTAGGATTTCTCTGGCGATGGTTTGGTTGTGGGAAGAGATTATATGTTTCTTAATGGAGCCCTGTTGCTTATGCAACGTTAAACGCCTAGAAAGAGATGTTGTTGTCTTGCCTATATACTGGGTTTTTTGGAGCTTACAGTCCCCAAGTGGGCATTTGAAGGCATAGACGACGTTAGTCTCTTTTAAAGCGTTCTGTTTTGTGTCTGGAGAGTTTCTCATGAGTAGGCTGGCCGTTTTTCTGGTTTTATAGTAAATCGTCAGTTGTATCCTCTGATTTTTGTCTGTAGGGATAACGTTTCTATTAACAATATCTTTCAGGACCCTTTCCTCCGTTTTATGAGCTGTGGAAAAGAAGTTCCTGTAAAATAGTCTAATAGTGGGTATAGGTGTTGTGTTAGTTGTCTCTTCAGAGGTTGCATCGCGTTTCACTTTCCTTCTTATGATGTCTTCGGCGAAACCATTGGAGAAGCCATTGTTGACTAGGACCTGCCTTACCCTACAGAGTTCTTCGTCGACTTGCTTCCATTCTGAGCTGTGGCTGAGAGCACGGTCGACATATGCGTTAACAACACTCCTCTTGTACCTGTCTGGGCAGTCGCTGTTGGCATTTAGGCACATTCCTATGTTCGTTTCCTTAGTGTAGACTGCAGTGTGGAAACCTCCGCTCTTTTCCATGACTGTTACATCTAGAAAGGGCAGCTTCCCATCCTTTTCCATCTCGTAAGTGAAACGCAGCACAGAACTCTGCTCAAACGCCTCCTTCAGCTCCTGCAGATGTCTGACATCAGGTACCTGTGTAAAAATGTCGTCAACATACCTGCAGTGTATGGCCGGTTTCAAGTTCATGTCGACTAAGACTTTTTGCTCGATGGTACCCATGTAGAAGTTTGCAAACAGGACACTTAGGGGAGAACCCATGGCGACCCCATCTACTTGCTTATACTTGTGCCCATCCGGGCTCAAGAAGGGTGCCTCTTTAGTACAAGCTTGGAGTAGTTTCCTTAGAATATTTTCTGTTATGTCAAGAGGAGTACAGGCTGGATCACGATACACTCTGTCGGCTATCATCCCGATTGTCTCGTCCACAGGTACGTTGGTGAACAGTGATTCTACGTCCAACGAGGCTCTTAATTATCCCTGTGGCCCGTGTGCCCCGCAGTAAGTCAACAAATTCCTTTGGAGACTTCAGGCTGAAGGCGCAAGGGACATAAGGAGTCAGCAGGCCGTTGAGTCGCTTCGCCAGTCTGTACGTGGGTGTGGGTATCTGGCTAATGATTGGCCGAAGTGGGTTTCCAGGCTTGTGTGTCTTGACATTTCCATACGCATATCCAGGTTTATATTCCCCAATAATCTTTGGCAGGTGGAGTCCGGATTTTTTCGCGTTCACAGTTTCGATCAGTTTGTTGACCTTTGCTTTCAATTCGGCGGTAGTGTCCTTCGTTACCCTTTGGAATTTAGTTTGGTCAGAGAGTATGAGGTTCATTTTCGCCAGATATTCGTCTTTTTTAAGAATGACGTATATTGGCGACTTGTCGCCTCTCATGACAACTATCTCCTTGTTCTCACGAAGGTTTTTAGCTGCCGCTTTGAGCTCGGGGGACAGTATGGTGCTTCTGTAATTGCCTCGATTCTTTCCTCCTTCCGCAATAAGTTCTGCTTGTAAGGTATCTTTGGTAGTGACCTTCTTTTGTGTCTCGAGTTCGAATATGTCATCCAACAGGATTTCCAACTCCACTTTCCGGGCCATCTCACTCGGTCTGGACATAACATTACAGTTTATACCCAGATTTAGGAGAGTGATTTGGTCCTCAGTGAGGTTAATTCCTGCAAGGTTCAGGAAGCCATCTCTTGGTCGTGGAATTGCCATAGGTCCTCCATATAACGTTGTTAGTTTCTTGATTATCCTTGTTTCAGTGCTGAGGTGATGTCGGTCTGTGAGGATGTCGAGGTGTTGTTCAATGCGGGTACGGAGACTTTCGTCGATGTTGCTATTTCTCCATTCGTTTGTAGCATGAAGTAGTTGCGTTTTGTTGTCTTTGATTTCATTTTCTGCCTTGTATATCTGATCACGAATCAGATCCTGGCGATATTTTATCGTGAAGGCTTGATTCCTTGCTGCTGGGTCGTGCGTTTTAATATTAGTATATTTTGGTAGCAGTCTTTCCTGTAGACATATATTATTAAATATGACCGAAAAAGTAAGATTAATAATTCTAACACGAATTTTCTCGATCTTTCGTACATTTCTTTTCACTGTTGGTGGTAATTCAAAAATCAATTCTCCAAAATTCATTTTTATTTCTAGTCTGACGCGACACTTGAGCGCGTTTCGTAAAACTTATTACATTTTCAAAGACTTTAGTTTACACATACACAACTGAATAGAACTTACACATCTCCGATTTGTTTATATCTACATTTGAGTGAGGTGGATGGGGTGAGGTGGTATTAATAGGGTATTAATTTCATCAACACAAGACAGAACACGAAACAATGGGTATTGAATGGAAGTGATTGTAGAAAGCGTATTGTTCCATATTTCTTGATGCTTTTATATTGGAGCGGAGTCTTGAGGTGGGTAGAATATAGTTGTGCATTAATTGGCTGTTGATTGCTGGTGTTGACTTTTTAATGTGTAGTGCCTCGCAAACGTCAAGCCGCCTGCTGTCGCTGTATCTATCGATGATTTCTGTGTTGTTTACTAGGATTTCTCTGGCGATGGTTTGGTTGTGGGAAGAGATTATATGTTCCTTAATGGAGCCCTGTTGCTTATGCATCGTTAAACGCCTAGAAAGAGATGCTGTTGTCTTGCCTATATACTGTTTTTTTTGGAGCTTACAGTCCCCAAGAGGGCATTTGAAGGCATAGACGACGTTGGTCTCTTTTAAAGCGTTCTGCTTTGTGTCTGGAGAGTTTCTCATGAGTAGGCTGGCCGTTTTTGCCATAGGTTGGACCTATGGCAATTCCACGACCAAGAGATGGCTTCCTGAACCTTGCAGGAATCAACCTCACTGAGGACCAAGTGAGGTTGGTCTCTCACTCTCTCTCTCTCTCTCTCTTTCTCTCTCTGTCTCTGTCTCTCTCTCTCTCTCTGTCTCTCTCTCTCTCTCTCTCTCTCTCTCTCTCTCTCTCTCTCTCTCTCTCTCTCTCTCTCTCTCTCTCTCTCTCTCTCTCTCTCTCTCTCTCTCTCTCTCTCTCTCTCTCTCTCTCTCTCTCTCTCTCTCTCTCTCTCTCTCACTTTCTTGTTCTCTCTCTCTCTCTCTCTCTCTTTCTCTCTCTCTCTCTCTCTCTCTCTCTCTCTCTCTCTCTCTCTCTCTCTCTCTCTCTCTCTCTCTCTCTCTCTCTCTCTCTCTCTCTCTCTCTCTCTCTCTCTCACTCTCTCTCTTGTTCTCTCTCTCTCTCTCTCTCTCTCTCTCTCTCTCTCTCTCTCTCTCTCTCTCTCTCTCTCTCTCTCTCTCTCTCTCTCTCTCTCTCTCTCTCTCTCTCTCGCTCTCTCACCTGCTCTGTCTCTTTTGCTCTCCTCTCTCTCTCTTGCTCTCTCACCTGCTCTGTTTCTTTTGCTCTCCTCTCTCTCTCTTGCTCTCTCACCTGCTCTGTCTCTTTTGCTCTCCTTTCTCTCTCTCTTTCTCTCTCTCTCTCTCTCTCTCTCTCTCTCTCTCTCTCTCTCTCTCTCTCTCTCTCTCTCTCTCTCTCTCTCTCTCTCTCTCTCTCTCTCTCTCTCACTCTCTCTCACTCTTTCTCTTGTTCTATCTCTCTTGCTCTCTCACCTGCTCTGTCTCTTTTGCTCTCCTCTCTCTCTCTCTTGCTCTCTCACCTGTTCTCTCTCTTTTGCTCTCCTCTCTCTCTCTCTCTCTTCCCTTCTCACTCTCTCCCCCTGTCCCGCCGCTCTTCATCCTATCTGTCTCCCCTCTCTCCTCTTTTTTCCCCTATCAAACACTACTAATAACAATAATTCTGCAGCACAGGTGCAAAGTGCTAATCCTTGGTGCAAATAAAGCAGGAAAACAAATGCCATAATCCATCTCGGATCAGGTCAATGAAACATTCTCTAATCCAAAGGCAACAACGTACGGCAAGCACGCCGCAGGTTAACAATATGAATCTCTACCGGAAAAAAGAACAATAAATATGGAACTGAACAATTCAATAACAAAGCGAGGAGCTCAACCCACAATCTCTAGAGAAATACCTCATCTCTTCCCTTTTTTGATTAGGTCCTGGGAGAACTAACTAATCAATCAGCGCTGACTGCAGCAGATCCCTTCACTGGAGTTGGACTCTTGGGGAAATGATACAACAGAAGATACAAACCACAGGACAACGTAGGGAAATATCTCACTCCACCATCCCTAAAGAAATTTCCTCAACGTTTCATCTCTGATGACGATATTTTCCTAACATTTTCTTTTTCTACAACATGGCCCTTGAGAGGCTCTGATGGAACATAAACACACTCAAGGAAGACCCTCGACACACACACTCAAGAATAATTTTATTTGGCAGCCTCGAGGACCTAATGTTGAATAAATATTTTGTCTTTCACAGTAATGAAAGGAAAACAGTGTGTATGTTGGCAGGTGTTTATGGTTGCAGGTGTGTATAGACACAGATGTGTTATGGTGGCAGGTGTGTATGTTGGCAGGAGTGTTATGGTGGCAGGTTTGTATGGTCGCAGGTGTGTATGGTATCAGGTGTGTATGGTAGCAGGTGTGTATGGTGGCAGGTGTGTATGGTGGCAGGTGTGTATGGTAGCAGGTGTGTATGGTAGTAGGTGTATGGTGGCAGGTGTGTATGGTAGCAGGTGTGTATGGCAGCAGGTGTGTATGGTAGTAGGTGTGTATGATAGCAGGTATGTATGGTAGCAGGTGTGTATGGTGGCAGGTGTGTATGGTGGCAGGTGTGTATGGTAGCAGGTGTGTATGGTGGCAGGTGTGTATGGTCGCAGGTGTGTATGGTGGCAGGTGTGTATGATAGCAGGTGTGTGTATGGTAGCAGGCATGTAAGGTCGCACGCGGAACAGTCATCGCGAGAAGTTAAGCGCCTCCATCGCCCCATGTTATCTCAGAGCATTATACATTAACACACAATAAAACGAACATCTTCTTGGTGATCACGACAATAATGACGACCTGGCGACCATGACGACCCTGATGACCATGACGACCCTGGCGACCATGACGACCCTGATGACCATGACGACCCTGGCGACCATGACGACCCTGGCGACCATGACGACCCTGGCGACCATGACGACCCTGGCGACCATGACGACCCTGGCGACCATGACGACCCTGGCGACCATGACGACCCTGGCGACCATGACGACCTGGCGACCATGACGACCCTGGCGACCATGACGACCCTGGCGACCATGACGACCCTGGCGACCATGACGACAATGGCGACCCTGACAACCCTGGCGACCATGACGACCTGGCGACCATGACGACAATGGCGACCCTGACGACCCTGGCGACCATGACGACCTGGCGACCATGACGACCATGACGACCCTGGCGACCATGACGACCCTGGCGACCATGACGACCCTGGCGACCATGACGACCCTGGCGACCATGACGACAATGGCGACCCTGACGACCCTGGCGACCATGACGACCCTGGCGACCATGACGACCCTGGCGACCATGACGACCCTGGCGACCATGACGACCCTGGCGACCATGACGACCCTGGCGACCATGACGACAATGGCGACCATGACGACCCTGACGACCATGACGACCTGGCGACCATGACGACCCTGGCGACATGGCGACCATGACGACCCTGGCGACCATGACGACCCTGGCGACCATGACGACCATGACGACCTGGCGACCATGACGACCCTGGTGACCATGACGACAATGACGACCCTGGCGACATGACGACCCTGGCGACCATGACGACCAGTCGACCATGACGACCCTGGCGACATGGCGACCATGACGACCCTGGCGACCATGACGACCCTGGCGACCATGACGACCCTGGCGACCATGACGACCCTGGCGACCATGACGACCCTGGCGACCATGACGACCCTGGCGACCATGACGACCAGGCGACCATGACGACCCTGGCGACATAGCGACCATGACGACCCTGGCGACCATGACGACCCTGGCGACCATGACTACCCTGGCGACCATGACGACCCTGGCGACCATGACGACCCTGGCGACCATGACTACCCTGGCGACCATGACGACCATGACGACCCTGGCGACCATGACGACCCTGGCGACCATGACGACCAGGCGACCATGACGACCCTGGCGACATGGCGACCATGACGACCCTGGCGACCCTGGCGACCATGACGACCCTGACGACCCTGGCGACCATGACGACCAGGCGACCATGACGACCAGGCGACCATGACGACCCTGGCGACCATGACGACCCTGGCGACCATGACGACCCTGGCGACATGACGACCTTGGCGACCCTGGCGACCATGACGACCCTGGCGACCATGACGACCCTGGCGACCTTGGCGACCATGGTGACCCTGGCGACCATGGCGACCATGACGATCCAGGCGTCCATGACGACCCTGGCGACATGACGACCTTGGCTACCCTGGCGACCTTGGCGACCCTGTCGACCATGGTGACCCTGGCGACCATGACGACCCTGGCGACCATGACGACTCAGGCGACCTTGGCGACCATGGCGACCATGACGACCCTGGCGACCATGACGACCCTGGCGACCATGACGACCCTGGCGACCATGACGACCCTGGCGACCATGGTGACCTTGGCGACCAAAATGGCGACCCAGGCGACCATGACTTCCCTTGCGACCAGGACGACCATGACGACCCTGGCGACCATTGCAACTATGACGACCTTGACAACGATGACGACCCTGATGACCAATGCGATCATGGCGACATGGCGACCATGACGACCCTAGCGACATGGCGACGATGACGACCCTTGCGACCATGACGACCCTGGCGACCATGACGACCCTGGCGACCATGACGACCCTGGCGACCATGACGACAATGACGACCCTGACGACCCTGGCGACATGACGACCCTGGCGACCATGACGATCAGGCGACCATGACGACCCTGGCGACATGGCGACCATGACGACCCTGGCGACCATGACGACCCTGGCGACCATGACGACCCTGGCGACCATGACGACCCTGGCGACCATGACGACCAGGCGACCATGACGACCCTGGCGACATAGCGACCATGACGACCCTGGCGACCATGACGACCCTGGCGACCATGACTACCCTGGCGACCATGACGATCCTGGCGACCATGACGACCCTGGCGACCATGACGACCCTGGCGACCATGACGACCAGGCGACCATGACGACCCTGGCGACATGGCGACCATGACGACCCTGGCGACCATGACGACCCTGGCGACCATGACGACCAGGCGACCATGACGACCAGGCGACCATGACGACCCTGGCGACCATGACGACCCTGGCGACCATGACGACCCTGGCGACATGACGACCTTGGCGACCATGACGACCCTGGCGACCATGACGACCCTGGCGACCATGACGACCTTGGCGACCATGGTGACCCTGGCGACCATGGCGACCATGACGATCCAGGCGTCCATGACGACCCTGGCGACATGACGACCTTGGCTACCCTGGCGACCTTGGCGACCCTGTCGACCATGGTAACCATGGCGACCATGACGACCCTGGCGACCATGACGACTCAGGCGACCTTGGCGACCATGGCGACCATGACGACCCTGGCGACCATGACGACCCTGGCGACCATGACGACCCTGGCGACCATGGTGACCTTGGCGACCAAAATGGCGACCCAGGCGACCATGACTTCCCTTGCGACCAGGACGACCATGACGACCCTGGCGACCATTGCAACTATGACGACCTTGACAACGATGACGACCCTGATGACCAATGCGATCATGGCGACCATGACGACCCTAGCGACATGGCGACCATGACGACCCTTGCGACCATGACGACCCTGGCGACCATGACGACCCTGGCGACCATGACGACCCTGGCGACCCTGGCGACCATGACGACCCTGGCGACCATGACGGCCTGGCGACCATGACGACCCTGGCGACCATGACGACCCTGGCGACCATGACGACCCTGGCGACCATGACGACCCTGGCGACCATGACGACAATGGCGACCCTGACAACCCTGGCGACCCTGACAACCCTGGCGACCATGACGACCTGGCGACCATGACGACAATGGCGACCCTGACGACCTGGCGACCATGACGACCATGACGACCCTGGCGACCATGACGACCCTGGCGACCATGACGACCCTGGCGACCATGACGACAATGGCGACCCTGACGACCCTGGCGACCATGACGACCTGGCGACCATGACGACCCTGGCGACCATGACGACCCTGGCGACCATGACGACCCTGGCGACCATGACGACCCTGGCGACCATGACGACAATGGCGACCATGACGACCCTGACGACCCTGGCGACCATCACGACCTGACGACCCTGGCGACCATGACGACCCTGGCGACCATGACGACCCTGGCGACCATGACGACCCTGACGACCTGGCGACCATGACGACCCTGGTGACCATGACGACAATGACGACCCTGACGACCCTGGCGACATGACGACCCTGGCGACCATGACGACCAGGCGACCATGACGACCCTGGCGACATGGCGACCATGACGACCCTGGCGACCATGACGACCCTGGCGACCATGACGACCCTGGCGACCATGACGACCAGGCGACCATGACGACCCTGGCGACATGGCGACCATGACGACCCTGGCGACCATGACGACCCCGGCGACCATGACTACCCTGGCGACCATGACGACCCTGGCGACCATGACGACCCTGGCGACCATGACGACCCTGGCGACCATGACGACCAGGCGACCATGACGACCCTGGCGACATGGCGACTATGACGACCCTGGCGACCCTGACGACCCTGACGACCCTGGCGACCATGACGACCAGGCGACCATGACGACCAGGCGACCATGACGACCCTGGCGACCATGACGACCCTGGCGACCATGACGACCCTGGCGACATGACGACCTTGGCGACCATGACGACCCTGGCGACCATGACGACCCTGGCGACCATGACGACCCTGACGACCTTGGCGACCATGGCGACCATGGCGACCATGACGATCCAGGCGTCCATGACGACCCTGGCGACATGACGACCTTGGCTACCCTGGCGACCTTGGCGACCCTGTCGACCATGGTGACCCTGGCGACCATGACGACCCTGGCGACCATGACGACTCAGGCGACCTTGGCGACCATGGCGACCATGACGACCCTGGCGACCCTGGCGACCATGACGACCCTGGCGACCATGACGACCCTGGCGACCATGACGACCCTGGCGACCATGACGACCCTGGCGACCATGGTGACCTTGGCGACCAAAATGGCGACCCAGGCGACCATGACTTCCCTTGTGACCAGGACGACCATGACGACCATTGCAACTATGACGACCTTGACAACGATGACGACCCTGTTGACCAATGCGATCATGGCGACATGGCGACCATGACGACCCTAGCGACAGGGCGACCATGACGACCCTGGCGACCATGACGACCCTGGCGACCATGACGACCCTGGCGACCATGACGACCATGACGACCCTGGCGACCTGGCGACCATGACGACCCTGGCGACCATGATGACCCTGGCGACCATGACGACCCTGGCGACCATGACGACCCTGGCGACCATGACGACAATGGCGACCCTGACGACCCTGGCGACCATGACGACCTGGCGACCATGACGACAATGGCGACCCTGACGACCATGACGACCTGGCGACCATGACGACCATGACGACCCTGGCGACCATGACGACCCTGGCGACCATGACGACCCTGGCGACCATGACGACAATGGCGACCCTGACGACCATGACGACCTGGCGACCATGACGACCCTGGCGACCATGACGACCCTGGCGACCATGACGACAATGGCGACCCTGACGACCCTGGCGACCATGACGACCTGGCGACCATGACGACCCTGGCGACCATGACGACCTGGCGACCATGACGACCCTGGCGACATGGCGACCATGACGACCCTGGCGACCATGACGACCCTGACGACCATGACGACCCTGGCGACCATGACGACCTGGCGACCATGACGACCCTGGTGACCATGACGACAATGCCGACCCTGACGACCCTGGCGACATGACGACCCTGGCGACCATGACGACCAGGCGACCATGACGACATGGCGACCATGACGACCCTGACGACCCTGGCGACCATGACGACCCTGGCGACCATGGCGACCCTGGCGACATGGCGACCATGACGACCCTGGCGACCATGACGACCCTGGCGACCATGATGACCCTGGCGACCATGACGACCCTGGCGACCATGACGACCCTGGCGACCAGGCGACCCTGGCGACATGGCGACCATGACGACCCTGGCGACCATTTCGACCCTGGCGACCCTGACGACCCTGGCGACCATGACGACCAGGCGACCATGACGACCAGGCGACCATGACGACCCTGGCGACCATGACGACCCTGGCGACCATGACGACCCTGGCGACATGACGACCTTGGCGACCATGACGACCCTGGCGACCATGACAACCCTGGCGACCTTGGCGACCATGGTGACCCTGGCGACCATGACGATCCAGGCGACCATGACGACCCTGGCGACCTTGGCGACCCTGGCGACCATGGCGACCTTGGCGACCCTGGCGACCATGGTGACCCTGGCGACCATGACGACCCTGGCGACCATGACGACTCAGGCGACCTTGGCGACCATGGCGACCATGACGACCCTGGCGACCATGTTGACCCTGGCGACCATGACGACCCTGGCGACCATGACGACCCTGGCGACCATGGTGACCTTGGCGACCAAAATGGCGACCCAGGCGACCATGACTTCCCTTGCGACCAGGACGACCATGACGACCCTGGCGACCATGACAACTATGACGACCTTGACAATGATGACGACCCTGATGACCAATGCGATCATGGCGACATGGCGACCATGACGACCCTAGCGACATGGCGACCATGACGACCCTTGCGACCATGACGACCCTGGTGACCCTTGCGACCATGACGACCCTGGCGACCCTGGCGATCATGACGACCCTGGCGACCATGACGACCCTGGCGACTATGACGACCCTGGCGACCATGACGACCCTGATGACCATGACGACCCTGATGACCATGACGACCTTGGCGACCATGGCGAACATGACGTCCCTGGCGACCATGACGACCCTGGCGACCATGACGACCCTGGCGACCATGACGACCCTGGCGACCATGACGACCCTGGCGACCATGACGACATAACGACCATGGTGACCGTGGCGACCATGGCGACCATGACGACCCAGGCGACATGGCGACCATGACGACCCTAGCGACATGGCGACCATGACGACCCTGGCGACCATGACGACCCAGGCGACCATGACGACCCTAGCGACATGGCGACCATGACGACCCTGGCGACCATGACGACCCTGGCGACATAACGACCATGGTGACCGTGGCGACCATGGTGACCATGGCGACCCTGGCGACCATGACGACCCAGGCGACATGGCGACCATGACGACCCTAGCGACATGGCGACCATGACGACCCTGGCGACCATGACGACCCAGGCGACCATGACGACCCTGGCGACCATGACGACCCTGGCGACTATGACGACCCTGGCGACTATGACGACCCTGATGACCATGACGACCTTGGCGACCATGACGACCCTGGCGACCATGACGACCCAGGCGACCATGACGACCCTTGCGACCCTGGCGACCATGACAACGATGACGACCCTGAGGACCATGACGACCCTGATGACCATGACGACCTTGGCGAACATGACGTCCCTGGCGACCATGACGACCCTGGCGACCATGACGACGATGACGACCATGACGATCCAGGCGACCATGACGACCCTGGCGACCATGACGAACATGACGTCCCTGGCGACCATGACGACCCTGGCGACCATGACGACGATGACGACCATGACGATCCAGGCGACCATGACGACCCTGGCGACCATGGCGAACATGACGTCCCTGGCGACCATGACGACCCTGGCGACCATGACGACGATGACGACCATGACGATCCAGGCGACCATGACGACCCTGGCGACCATGACGACCTTGGCGACCATGACGACCCTGGCGACCATGACGACCCTGAGGACCATGACGACCCTGGCGACCATGACGACCCTGGCGACCATGACGACCCTGGCGACCATAATGACTTTGGCGACTATGACGACCCTTGTGGGGAATTCTGGCTCCAGTATAATACTAATAAAATGTATAATTTTAAGAATGCCAAATAATGATTAATTCTAAGATAGCTCGAAGGACCAGAATGAGTAATTAAATGAGAAAATCAGTGGCTTATAGATATATCATTATATATGAATAAATTCTATTAATCAATGACTGTAAATTATATAATTCTAGAGCCAGCCTCCCATGACACATTTTTGGGGGGTATTCTATAAGATTAATCTATGTGAACATATATTATGCAATAATAATAATGAGTATAATATGCATACACATAGATAAAAATTATAAATAGCAAATTATGGAATGCAAGAAATATTACTGCAACGTAAAGATTAATATGCATAAATGACAGTATCAGATATATATATATGGACTCTGAATAATAAGGTACTATCTACAATGAAAACTGATTATATCTCAGCTGTGACAGGGGACGTAGATGCAGTCCACTGTACGCCAGGCTGGAAACAGTTTGAGATAGTGATACTTGGAGCACGTGAGGTTATGGGGGCCACACGCTTCCTCAAGGGTGTTGCACCATGCTGCAATAATGATAATTCCGTAATTCCCACCCCAAACTAGTATTCACACACATATAAGGTAATATCTTAATATTTGGAGGGGAAAGAGCTGCACTTACATGGAATTTTTGCTACGCCCGCAGCGTGACGACATGGCTACCTGTATTAATCACATTTAAGAGCTCTATAAATATTTATAAAAGGTAAAATGCCTGCCGAACTGGTGTCCGTGATTCTGGTAAGCTGCGTCCTAAATCTGGCATCTAAGGATGTTCGGATGTCGTCTGGATGAGAAGATTTGTTAGACCGCTTACGGAACACCTTCACGCTTCTTGTTGGTAATGGCGAGAGTCCTCTCTCCTCCCTCCCCAAAGTCGCGCATGCGCAATAGCTCGCCGTGAGGATTCGAGCATAAATTATATTTATTTATTAAAGCTAAATAGGGAAGGTGGCGTTTATGAACACTCTTGATGATTTAGATCAATTCTTTATGTGGTGATGTTTAATTCTCGCAGTGCACGTCAGTTAATGTAGACGGCACAAATAAAACAATACGGGCTTGGCGGTGGAAATGATGTTAGATTATGATATGATTTACTGGAACAGCGATTAAGCTTGGTAAGGAAATTCCAGTAAACTGTTGTATACTAAAGTAAACCTATTACTAAATAATTATTCCTAATAAAGGAAAGTAAGTGGTTACATTTGTATGAGATCTACAGGTATGTGGAAATTTTATCCCCCGTGCGTGGCTGACGCAACACGCACGGAGAAATTTTAGGAGAAATTTTCTCTCAATTCTAGGAGAAATTACATGATGTTCCACAACCTAATACAGTAAATTCTACAATACTAAACTACATATTAGTAGTGTTAGTTAATTATTACGTTTAATACAGGAAATACATCCTGTGGTATTAAGGATTAGTAAATGAATATTACATGTGTATAAAGCCTAATACAGGAAATACATCCTGTTGTATTAGGGATGAAAATAACTGTTGGAAGTTTCCAACATAATTCCGGGCCGGGGTAATTACGGGTCGTAGTTCAATGTTAAGTACTAACGTACCTATTCCCCTTCCCTGAAATTACATTCTTATATGTTAGTAGGTTAGTATGTACATAACGAATGTCCCGGATCTGTGTGACAGGTATGATCTGTTATCACGGGTACATCTATGTAATGATTAATTATTCTATTTATCTCTGAGATCAAGGAGACGCTGAATCTACAGTGAGATCAGTGTCTAGGGTCGCAGTGACATGTAACTGGATGAGTTACTAGACACTAACTGATCACTGCAGATTCACAAATCACCTCAACATCAAATGAGAAATTCTAAGTATATATACAAGATTAAATTTACCCTAACGTGTAGTTCTTGATGCACAAAGTAATTTAGGCTATGTAATGATAATAACTAAATTCCTAACCTAGCTAAATTCTAGATAAAATAGAGAACTGATTATCTGAGCATCAGTCAGTGGTATGCTTTAGTGAGTACAGATTTAACTTGCACTCAGCTGACCCTAACTAATGTCCCTAATCTACCTAAGTAAAGGGTAAATGCGAATTATATACATTAGGCTGCAGTGCTATAACTTCTCTGGAAGTATAACTAAACACATATAGCAACCTAAAGATTCTAAATGAGTAATAAGCCTATTCGGTTTATATACATTAAGTAACAGTACTATAACTCTCTGGAGCTATTATTAAGTACATGATAACTTAAATGGAGACTGAATGTGGTCAATTATTACTGTCGAGAATAGTTCTGGGTCTACAGTGGGTCAATGACATGTGTCGCTGTGACGTGAACCGGTTTAGGCTACTAATCACTGATTTATTCACTGAGATCCATAGAAACTAACTCTGCTAGTAAGAACTGTACCAGACTCAATCCGAAAAAGATAAGTTTATTCTATTATGAGAAACAATTGATTCATTACTAATAGTCTTCTGGTAAAAGTTCACTTACAGGCTGTTACAAAGTTCAATTTTGCTTGTGCTAAGATACTTCTCCAAACAGTCTCTAAGATGCTTGTGGGCAGAGACAAGAAAGCAGAAGGAGCTCAAACAAAACTGATACAACCCTGCAGGTGTATCATATTTAATGGATTACTAAATCCTAGTCCAGACGACTTGATATAAATGCAGTCTTCTCTGAACGACTTACCTAAAATACTATAAATGCTGTCTTCTCCAGAAGACTTACCTAAGGTATGATAAATACGATGAGATGTTATGAAATGCTATGAAGACTGAATGTGGTCAATTATTACTGTCGAGAATAGTTTTGGTTCTACAGTGGGGTCAATGGTATTTGTCGCAGTGACCTAAGCCAATTCTTAGGCTACTGACCACTGATTAACCCACTGAGATCCATAGAAACTGACTCGACTAGTACTAATTGTACCAGACTCAATCTGGAATTAATGTTGGTTGTCAGCTGGCATAGGCTTCCTCAGGTTCAAGACTCTACCTGTAAGTAAGTAGCCCCCGGCTGAATTCAACAAGTTCATTCCATGCTATCTTATAGTTCCAGTAATGAACTGATAATAATGGTCTGCCCCTACTAATAGATCTCCATTGGTGAGGCGGTCAGACTTTATCTTGGAGTCAGACAACTTGATTCTATTTTTCTGTAAAAATTTGGCTGTGTCCCTTAGACCTTTGACATTCATGTCAAGAGGGATGTGATTAACCACTATGGCCTTAACAGGTTGGACATAACCGCCTAGGCGTACTAGTGGTTGTACTACTTCAAATTCTTGAGGTCCAGTATCTGCTAGGAATCCTGATATGTTCAATGACACCTTACACAAGGGTTTAAGTTTCAACTTGTTAGCGGCTTGTTGAGTGATGAATGTTCTCTGGGATCCTTGGTCGAATAGACCTCTTGTAGTGATTCTAGAATTCTTACTATTTAATTGTAGTTGTGCAGTGGGTAATACGGCATTATTACGAGACTTGGTGTTAAGCACCTTAACCTCCTGTCGCACCTTAAAACACTGCACAATGGTGGAAGTATCCTGTTCCACCTGGAGTTTTGGTGATTTTGGCCTATCAACTCCACACAATGCTGAATGATGTTGATCCTGGTGGCACCTGTTACATATGTGTAATGGGGTGTTGCATGTATTAGGATCGTGTTGCAACAAGCACCTGGTACACTTGTGCAATTCCTTGAGGCGCTTTTCCTAGAAGCGCGATCAGGAAAGTTTTGACACCGATAAATAGTATGACTCTCTTGGCAAAAGAGACAGCATCACCTTCCTGTAGTAGATGTATGGGTCACTACCTTGGGTGACTTATGGACTACAGGTTTAGAAGGGCTGATAGTGTAGGTACCTACTGTAGTATTCTTCCATTTGGGAGTGGAAGCAGCTGTTTTAGACCTATTAGGCTGTTTGGAGGTACCTTTGAATTTGGCTGTTTTATCAGTGGTTGATTTGACAGTGTCAGATATTATTTTCTCATGAGCTCTCAGTCGATTAACTGTTATCCTTAATCCCTCGAAAATTTCATCTAAGGATAGGATATCTGTTCTATAGTGGGAACAGATGGATGCTAGAATCTCCTTAGGAAACTTACTCTGTATTTCTAACTTCAATACCCACTCTGCTTTAGGTACATCTGCTTTGACACCTAGAACTTTAATTAGAGACTCTACCTGGAGCCTAAATTCTTGTAGAGCTTCAGGGGTGGTACCTGGTGTAGGTATCGCTCTTAACTTATAATAAAGATTAGCAATAGCAATTTCTTTATTGCTGTAATTAACGTCTAGTAACTGAATAGCAGTATCGCAGCCCTCATCACTAGGGACTAGGTGTTCGACAACTGCTTTTGCTTCACCCTCTAGGGTACTTTGCAAATAGAGGAATTTATTAGGTTTGCTAATAGATTTCTTGGAGTTTACTAAGGAGTCGAATATTTTCCAATAGCATTCGGAATTCTCATCATCTCTACCATGGAAGAGAGGGAGATCAATTGTAGGAAGACGAACTTCCTGGAGTGTTTCCTGTTTATTAGTTTCACTCGTGATCAGAGTATTTTGAGAAACTGAGTTCCTCTGCAATTTTTCTAGAGCTTGTGTTAATTTATTTAGATGATCTTGGGTACCTTCCTCAAACTTCTCCATCTCGGCATGGAAGGTATCTAGTTGATCTGGCTCAGTATTCTGTTGCATGAGGACTCTGAGATAGTCATCTGCAGCCTCATTTGTTCTTTGTAACTTATGCTTGGCCGTCTCTATGAGATTTTCTAATACTTTGGCTGTGGCACCTGATTGTACAAGCTGATCACACTAATTCAACTGTCTAGTCACATGGCCTTTGTGACTCCATATTCAAAACCAAAAAACCAGTAGATGGTCCCACTTATGCTTACATTGCCGCACTGGAAAAGAATAATCCAGGATCAGATCTTAGAGCCAAACCCGACATTAGAGGTAGATATAACATATCCACAGCTAATCCGGATATAATCACAAACCTCAGGAACACAGAACACCTAGTTGAACTGAAACCAGAAGAAAAAGTCACCAAAATTATAGTTCAAAATTTCCCGGTCGAAGTTCATGCAAACAGACTCCTAATATGCCCAAATGTCACAACGGCGGAAAGATGCAAGCACAACAATATAGAAACAAGACAGGTTCTTGTAACAATAAAAGGACCTCGCATCAACACTCTGAGTGTTGGGATCTATGGTCAATTCAGGCTGAGACTGTACAACCCAGAACCCATGCGCTGTTACAGATGTCAGCGCTTCGGCCACCACAAAGATGGCTGCAGAGGCCCGGAACGATGTGGTGTATGTAGCGAGCTCCACAATACCGACATATGCAAGAATCTGCACAAAGAAGGCAAACAAACGAAAGCAAAATGCCCGAACTGCGGGGATACACATCACGCCTGGAACAAACGATGTCCAGAAAGGGTAAAAGAATACTAGCTTTCGGATCAACCCAGCAACCCAAAGTAACAACTTCTAGACCCCAATCAACCAGACCCTCGGTAAAAAGCCAGTGGTACGCCCCTCAGCAAGTCCGAATAAATGTAGATCAGCAACAGTCTGACGCACCAAATCCTTCTAGTCTGAGCAAGGACAGGGCCTCCAACAACTGGGGGAAACAAAGAAGCACTACTCCAATAAGAAACAACAACAGAATAGATCAAGGCAGCAAAACGAACATATCTGCAGTTGCCTCCAAGACCTCCCAAGCAGAAATGATGATCCCTACATCATCAAATGCCCCAGTAGCTGGATGTAGCAAAGACGCTTCAACCCAACCAAGAGTCTCCTCACCCACCAAGAAGAAAGTCTCCACTCCAGCCAAGAAGGCACAAACCGTCGGGAAAACCAGTACTGTAAAAACCATGGACTCAATGATTCCACTATAATGGAAAAATGGACAATCTCAAAATTATACAATGGAATATTCAAGGATTCAAAAGCAAAGCACAAACATTCAGAGCAGTGCTTCTTAAGGACAGCATTGATATTGTTCTACTCCAAGAAACACTCACCAGGACTGGCAGAAATATCAATATCCCAGGATATCAAGAATTCCACTGCCCTATGGCACAAGGTGGCACCAGAGACATTTCAATTCTAGTAAGAAATCATATCAATGCCACGGCAATCACAGACCTGCCCAACTGTGGCGAGAACGTCGAAATTATGGGAGTTAATCTCACTATGAGGAACTCAACGCAGTCCATCTTCAATGTATACAAGAGCCAGAGAGAACACGACATGGATCTCTCAACAATCTTTGAAATAGCAGTCACTACATCTACTATCATCTCTGGCGACTTCAACGCTCATAGTGAATTACTACTTGATTCACCAAGAACTGACGCCAACGGAAGACATATTGAACACCTTTTGGATGAAGTGCCGGAAATCAGTCTGCTTAATTCGACGGAACCAACCCACACTGGTGGGGGAAAGCTGGATCTCACGTTTGTTTCCACTAGTATTTATGAGTTGTGTCACTGGTCAGTGGATCATGTTCTGACTAGTGACCACTTTGCTACAAAAACAGTTATTAATATAGCACTACCTCCTAGACCTCCAGCTCCCGAGCCCGGATGGGACTTTATCAAGGCAGATTGGATGAAGTTTCAGGACGCTCTCGAAACTTGGCACCAAAACTACACTCCTCTTGACAACACCGAAGAAATGGAAAAAGATTTAGTAAATGCAATACATAGAGCAGCAAATCACGCCATCCCCAAGAGGAAAACAATTACCCAACAACACAAGGACCATTGGTATTACTGTGATAGGATCAAAGAGCTACATAACAGACTAAATCGTGCACGAAAGAATTTCAGAAGAGATAGAACTGAAGCTAATCTAGGACTTCTTAGAGCTGTTCGAAATCATGTGCACGAAGAAACAGCAAAAATCGGAGAAGAAAAATGGCTCGAGTGGTGTGTCAAGCTAAATCAGCATACGTCCTTGGGCGACATCTGGAGGCAGATCAACAAGGCCAAAGGAAAATCGCCTCCTGCTCTGCCGCACCATTTTCATCCAGAGCAAGAAGCAGAAAGGCTAGCAAATCTATTTGCTTCAAGATCCAGTTCACTCAACTTCCTCAAGCAACTCTGACTCACCAACAAAGACTTCAAGCAGCAAAATGGAAAAAAAAATATATGATGCTTTAGCCTTACCTGACGGACTAGACCAACCATTCAATCTGAAAGAGCTCAGAAGTGCTACAAAGAAAACTAAAAATACAGCCCAAGGCGAGGACAAAATCGCTTACAACATGCTAGCCAAGCTAGGAGAAAAGGGTGAAGAAGCCTTCTTGAATCACATTAACAGAGTATGGGTGACAAGAACTCGACCACTCTCTTGGAACAGTGCCATTATAGTTCCCATTCCAAAACCTAAAGACCCAGGAAATCCAAGACCCATCTCATTAACAAGCTGTCTGGCCAAAACTGCAGAAAGAATGGCCCTTAATTGAATTGAATGGAAAGCCAATCCACTACACCAATATATGTTTGCTTACAGAAAAGGTGTTGGAACCACAGAATGCCTTACCTCCCTCTTGGATCAAATCAATGACAAACCTGGAATCCTTATTTTTCTAGACCTTGAATACTAAGCCCCTTCCTCTTCAACTGTCTCATGGAACAATTCATGAAGCTCAAGCTACCAAAAGCCAAACTTCTTAACTATGCAGACGACTTTGTGGTCATCATCAATGGCAAAGGTGCAAGGAACCATGCACAAAAATGCCTAGATATTATCAGCAGGGAAGCGGAACGCATAGCAGTGAAAATAAACAGCAATAAAACAAAAGCAATGGCCGTTAAAATGAGAACTCAAGACATCAGACTGGCAATACAAGGGCAAGAAATTGAGTGGGTTACCTCTTTTCAATACCTAGGAGTCATAATAGACAACCAGTGGAAATTCACTCAAGAAATTGAATATCTTCGGCAACGTTGTAAAGCCAGAAACTCAGCTTTGCGCTCCCTGACCAGTCTTAGAGAGAGTGCATCTCTACCAGTACCCAAAATGTACTACGTTCAAGCAGTTAGGTCACTCATCGACTATGCTGCTCCTGCTCTTACATCCCTCAGTGATAACCAATGGGAGAAACTGGAAGTGTCTCAAAATGATGCTCAGCGAACAATGCTGGGAGCACCTATATGGACGCGTAGAGAGAACCTTAGAATGGAAACAAATTTACCAGCATTAGAAAACAGGATGAAACAAAGGATAGCCACCATAATAGGAAAACTTACTGGAACAACCGCCAGGCTGTCAATCAAAGACAGCATACAGAGATCCTTTCAGAAAAACCTACAGTATAGAACAAGCTCATGGATGGATAATGTGGTCAAGATTTTAGAGAAAATGGACCCGAAATAGACCATTAAAAACAAAGGGGAAGATAGACCATATCAACACTTTCGACAGCCTCCGCCATGGGAAGAATCGAATCTAAAGATAATCATTGAAAGATTACCAGTTAAAAAATCAGCATGTGACCCGCAGAGGCTCAAGGAAGTAATAGAACAACAAATGGAAACTACCTCTAGACCTACAACGACTCACATCTTCACAGACGGATCAGTTGATCAAGAAAAAGGTTCTGCTGGGGCAGCAGTTTACACTACCAACCATGAAGCTTACTGGAGCATGAACAGTGGGTGCTCAACATTGCAAACAGAATTATATGCCCTGAAGGAGGCAATAAACTATACAATTGAGAATAATTTACATGATGTCATCATTCATACGGACTCTAAATCTTCGCTTCAGGCATTGTTATCCAGTGAGCACAGAGATAATATACAACTCCTCACAGAAATTCAACATATAGGAAAAGAAGCCCATAATCGAGGCCTGTCAATCACCCTAAACTGGATACCAAGTCACATTGACATAGATGGTAATGAAAAGGCAGACTCACTAGCAAAAACTGCCACTGCTCTACCTGTTGTACAGGTTCAAATACCTCCAAGTTTCTCACAGATAAAGGAGCAAATCAAGAAGAAAATATTCTCAACTATCAAAAGTCGCCACAGAGCCAGAGTCGCGGAAGGAAGATCCACTGCGATATGGTACGAACAAGCCACTGGTTACTCCTCTTTCAAGCCTGGCAAAAAGATATCCAGAGACATTTGGATATTTCACACTTGGGTACAAGGGCTGCTGAGAGGAAATGAACCCAATAGTAAAAAGAGTGTCACATCTGTGAAACTGAAGCAGAGACACCACTATTGCACTAATTATTGGATTGTGAAGGTACTGAAGCCCTGCGCATTAAACTCAACATTAATCAAACGACAGCAGCTGCTTTAGATGCACATTCCATCGCGACTACAATGATTAGAAAAGCTGTTGAGGAATGGGACTCACTAGTGAGCATTTTGCAACTACATCCGCCACCAAGATAATGTTAATAAAACAAGATTAAAACCAGTGCACTAAAACAGAAGGGATAAATAAGCAGGGAAAAAGGAGAAATCCCCTCCTACATTTTAAACTTTAACGAAAATATCACAGGAAAAATGTTATCATGTATAACCAAACTCAATTACGGGCTCACCATAGCCCGTGCTACATGGACACTTCGTCCTGAGTAGCTAAATCTGAAACAACAACAACATACTCCATGATTAACTGTAAATAGAGTAATTTTATACCATATGAATTATTCCTGGGATTAATTCCAGTAGTTCTGTATGTTTTTTTGTGTGAAGATTATTAGTTCCCCCGGTAATCCCTGATATTAGTAATCCATATCATTACTTCATTTATATTTAAATGTGTTTAGAGAGGCCGGGACGAGAGAGCAAGGCTGACGCAACTCTCCCTCACTTTAATTGGAGTCAAGCGCAAGTCTTGACATCAATCAATATATTGAAGTCATGGTCATCTTCGACAAGGAAGGACGAACATCATGTTCAGGTGACGCCTGCCGTGGAGATGAGGAAGGGTTTAGTGAGGAGTCGTCCGGGGTTCACAGAATCTGCGAATCGGAATGTCGTTCGTTTGAATTTTTAGTTCATATTTGTGTTCAGAAATGCCACGATTCAGACGCATTTCATTCTATAGATCGATGTTCTCATTGTTCTTCTGGGTTAATCTTTGAAAATTTCTGTGCCTTGATTTGAACAGTCATTATCCTAGTTTAATTAGTGTTTTAAATTTGGTTAATTTTTGCGGTCCGGCGAGTGCGGTTCTATGAGGATGTTCGGGAACTGAGGATTAAGGATGATATAAGATTGACCTAATTTTCAATACTCAGGCAAAGTGAAAGATATTCTTGTTGTATTGTTCACAAGTATTGTATCCATTCATTTCATTTCTGTATTATGCACCCCATAAACATCCCGAGGGCGGTGGAGTAAAGGGTTACAGAGGCACATAATTGGTTCCGAAACTGAATCCTCTAGTTCATTTACCTAAGCAAATAACAATCTTTTGACGCTAGTTACACAATTATTAATGTTATATATACATGTACACATACTCACACATACACTATATCGGTTATATCATATGTGTTATTACGTTACATTATAAGTCGTTATTTCTTAATTCATTATCAATAATTCTTGTTATATTTTATTAACCAGTCCTATGTTCTCATTAGTGTAAAGCAGCGTTCCCATTCATCATCCAATTTCATCAAATTTGTTACTCACACCTGTTGATATATTAACAAAGGTCATCACAGGTTACCTTGGGTCACTAATATCACCATCTGGTTATTTAGCTAAAGCTGTTCCAGTTTACTGATTCTGGCTGCTCCAAGTTAATTTAACTCTTCCCAGTTTATCGTCCCAGTTTACCTTCCCAGTTTACCGTCCCAGTTTACCTTCCCAGTTTACCTTCCCAGCTTGTCTTCCCAGTTTACCTTCACAGTTTACCGTCCCAGTTTACCGTCCCAGTTTACCTTCCCAGTTTACCGTCCCAGTTTACAGTCCCAGTTTACCGTCCCAGTTTACCGACCCAGTTTACCGTCACAGTTTACCTTCCCAGTTTACCCTCTCAGTTTACCTTCCCAGTTTACCGTCCCAGTTTACCTTCCCGTTTACCGTCCCAGTTTACCGTCCCAGTCTACCCTCTCAGTTTACCTTCCCAGTTTACCCTCCCAGTTTACCTTCACAGTTTACCCTCCCAGTTTACCTTCCCAGTTTACTTTCGTCACGAAAGCCGTTTCGGCCTGCCCCGGGTAGGCCTACAGTAGGCTACCTTAGGCCACCTCTGCTTTAATTTGCAGCATATTCTGCTTGGTGTTATAATCTGCTTGGTATTATAATCTGCTTGGTGTTATAATCTGCTTGGTGTTATAATCTGCTTGGTATTATAATCTGCTTGGTGTTATAATCTGCTTGGTGTTATAATCTGCTTGGTGTTATAATCTGCTTGGTATTATAATCTGCTTGGTGTTATAATCTGCTTGGTGTTATAATCTGCTTGGTATTATAATCTGCTTGGTGTTATAATCTGCTTGGTGTTATAATCTGCTTGGTGTTATAATCTGCTTGGTATTATAATCTGCTGGTATTATAATCTGCTTGGTGTTATAATCTGCTTGGTGTTATAATCTGCTTGGTATTATAATCTGCTTGGTGTTATAATCTGCTTGGTGTTATAATCTGCTTGGTGTTATAATCTGCTTGGTATTATAATCTGCTGGTATTATAATCTGCTTGGTGTTATAATCTGCTTGGTGTTATAATCTGCTTGGTATTATAATCTGCTGGTATTATAATCTGCTTGGTGTTATAATCTGCTTGGTATTATAATCTGCTGGTATTATAATCTGCTTGGTGTTATAATCTGCTTGGTGTTATAATCTGCTTGGTATTATAATCTGCTTGGTATTATAATCTGCTTGGTGTTATAATCTGCTTGGTGTTATAATCTGCTTGGTATTATAATCTGCTTGGTATTATAATCTGCTTGGTGTTATAATCTGCTTGGTGTTATAATCTGCTTGGTGTTATAATCTGCTTGGTGTTATAATCTGCTTGGTGTTATAATCTGCTGGTATTATAATCTGCTTGGTGTTATAATCTGCTTGGTGTTATAATCTGCTTGGTATTATAATCTGCTTGGTATTATAATCTGCTTGGTATTATAATCTGCTTGGTGATATAATCTGCTTGGTGTTATAATCTGCTTGGTGATATAATCTGCTGGTATTATAATCTGCTTGGTGTTATAATCTGCTTGGTGATATAATCTGCTGGTATTATAATCTGCTTGGTGTTATAATCTGCTTGGTGATATAATCTGCTTGGTATTATAATCTGCTTGGTATTATAATCTGCTGGTATTATAATCTGCTTGGTATTATAATCTGCTTGGTGATATAATCTGCTTGGTGATATAATCTGCTGGTATTATAATCTGCTTGGTGTTATAATCTGCTTGGTGATATAATCTGCTTGGTATTATAATCTGCTTGGTGATATAATCTGCTTGGTGTTATAATCTGCTTGGTGATATAATCTGCTTGGTGATATAATCTGCTGGTATTATAATCTGCTTGGTGTTATAATCTGCTTGGTGATATAATCTGCTTGGTATTATAATCTGCTTGGTGATATAATCTGCTTGGTGTTATAATCTGCTTGGTGATATAATCTGCTTGGTGATATAATCTGCTGGTATTATAATCTGCTTGGTGTTATAATCTGCTTGGTGATATAATCTGCTTGGTATTATAATCTGCTTGGTGTTATAATCTGCTTGGTGATATAATCTGCTTGGTATTATAATCTGCTTGGTGTTATAATCTGCTTGGTATTATAATCTGCTTGGTGTTATAATCTGCTTGGTGTTATAATCTGCTTGGTGATATAATCTGCTGGTATTATAATCTGCTTGGTATTATAATCTGCTTGGTGATATAATCTGCTTGGTGTTATAATCTGCTTGGTGATATAATCTGCTGGTATTATAATCTGCTTGGTATTATAATCTGCTTGGTGATATAATCTGCTTGGTGATATAATCTGCTTGGTGATATAATCTGCTGGTATTATAATCTGCTTGGTATTATAATCTGCTTGGTGATATAATCTGCTTGGTGATATAATCTGCTTGGTGATATAATCTGCTGGTATTATAATCTGCTTGGTGTTATAATCTGCTTGGTGATATAATCTGCTTGGTGATATAATCTGCTGGTATTATAATCTGCTTGGTATTATAATCTGCTGGTATTATAATCTGCTTGGTATTCTAATCTGCTTGGTGATATAATCTGCTTGGTATTATAATCTGCTTGGTGTTATAATCTGCTTGGTATTCTAATCTGCTGGTATTATAATCTGCTGGTATTATAATCTGCTTGGTATTATAATCTGCTGGTATTATAATCTGCTTGGTATTCTAATCTGCTTGGTGATATAATCTGCTTGGTATTATAATCTGCTGGTATTATAATCTGCTTGGTATTCTAATCTGCTTGGTGATATAATCTGCTTGGTGTTATAATCTGCTTGGTGTTATAATCTGCTTGGTATTCTAATCTGCTTGGTGATATAATCTGCTTGGTGTTATAATCTGCTTGGTGTTATAATCTGCTTGGTATTCTAATCTGCTTGGTATTATAATCTGCTTGGTATTATAATCTGCTTGGTGATATAATCTGCTTGGTGTTATAATCTGCTTGGTGTTATAATCTGCTTGGTGTTATAATCTGCTTGGTGATATAATCTGCTTGGTGATATAATCTGCTTGGTGTTATAATCTGCTTGGTGATATAATCTGCTTGGTGATATAATCTGCTTGGTATTCTAATCTGCTTGGTGATATAATCTGCTTGGTGATATAATCTGCTTGGTGATATAATCTGCTTGGTGATATAATCTGCTTGGTGATATAATCTGCTTGGTGATATAATCTGCTTGGTGATATAATCTGCTTGGTGATATAATCTGCTTGGTGATATAATCTGCTTGGTGATATAATCTGCTTGGTGATATAATCTGCTTGGTATTATAATCTGCTGGTATTATAATCTGCTTGGTATTCTAATCTGCTTGGTGATATAATCTGCTTGGTATTATAATCTGCTTGGTGTTATAATCTGCTTGGTGATATAATCTGCTTGGTGATATAATCTGCTGGTATTATAATCTGCTTGGTATTATAATCTGCTGGTATTATAATCTGCTTGGTGTTATAATCTGCTTGGTGATATAATCTGCTTGGTATTCTAATCTGCTTGGTGTTATAATCTGCTTGGTGTTATAATCTGCTTGGTGATATAATCTGCTTGGTATTCTAATCTGCTTGGTGTTATAATCTGCTTGGTGTTATAATCTGCTGGTATTATAATCTGCTTGGTGTTATAATCTGCTGGTATTATAATCTGCTGGTATTATAATCTGCTTGGTATTCTTGCCAAGTACTAAACGGTAAATTATTACGTGTGGGTTACCTGGCGGCCCGGGGGGGCCTCCAACTGTGTAGAGGAGCCCGGGGGCCCTCCAACTCTGTAGAGGAGCCCGGGGGGCCTCCAACTGTGTAGAGGAGCCCAGGGGCCCTCCAACTCTGTAGAGGAGCCCGGGGGGCCTCCAACTGTGTAGAGGAGCCCGGGGGCCCTCCAACTCTGTAGAGGAGCCCGGGGGGCCTCCAACTCTGTAGAGGAGCCCGGGGGCCTCCAACTCTATAGAGGAGTCCGGGGGGCCTCCAACTCTGTTGAGGAGCCCGGGGGGCCTCCAACTGTGTAGAGGAGCCCGGGGGGCCTCCAACTCTGTAGAGGAGCCCGGGGGGCTTCAACTGTGTAGAGGAGCCCGGAGGAATCCAGCTGTGTAGAGGAGCCCGGGGGGGCCTCCAACTGTGTAGAGGAGCCCGGGGGGCCTCCAGCTGTGTAGAGGAGCCTGGGGGGCCTACAATTGTGTAGAGGAGCCCGGAGGACTCCAGCTGTGCAGAGGAGCCGGGGGGCCTCCAGCTGTGTAGACGAGCCGGGGGGCCTCCAGCTGTGTAGAGGAGCCCAGGGGGCCTCCAGCTGTGTAGAGGAGCCTGGGGGGCCTCCAGCTGTGTAGAGGAGCCCGGGGGGCCTCCAACTCTGTAGAGGAGCCCGGGGGGCCTCCAACTCTGTAGAGGAGCCCGGGGGCCTCCAACTCTATAGAGGAGTCCGGGGGGCCTCCAACTCTGTAGAGGAGCCCGAGGGGCCTCCAACTCTGTAGAGGAGCCCGGGGGGCCTCCAACTGTGTAGAGGAGCCCGGGGGGCCTCCAACTGTATAGAGGAGCCCGGGGGGCTTCAACTGTGTAGTGGAGCCCGGAGGAGTCCAGCTGTGTAGAGGACCCCGGGGGGCCTCCAACTGTGTAGAGGAGCCCGGGGGGCCTCCAATTGTGTAGTTAAGCCCGGAGGACTCCAGCTGTGCAGAGGAGCCGGGGGGCCTCCAGCTGTGTAGACGAGCCGGGGGGCCTCCAGCTGTGTAGAGGAGCCCAGGGGGCCTCCAGCTGTGTAGAGGAGCCTGGGGGGCCTCCAGCTGTGTAGAGGAGCCTGGGGGCCTCCAACTGTGTAGAGGAGCCCGGGGGCCTCCAACTGTGTAGAGGAGCCCGGGGGCCTCCAACTCTGTAGAGGAGCCCGGGGGGCCTCCAAATCTGTAGAGGAGCTCGGAGGAGTCCAGCTGTGTAGAGGAGCCCGGGGGTCTCCAACTCTGTAGAGGAGCCCGGGGGCCTCCACGTGTAGAGGAGCCCGGGGGACTCCAGCTGTGTAGAGGAGCCCGGGGGGCCTCCAACTGTGTAGAGGAGACCGGGGGGCCTCCAGCTGTGTAGAGGAGCCCGGGGGGCCTCCAGCTGTGTAGAGGAGCCTGGGGGGGCCTCCAGCTGTGTAGAGGAGCCCAGGGGGGCTCCAGCTGTGTAGAGGAGCCTGGGGGCCTCCAGCTGTGTAGAGGAGCCTGCGGGGGGCTGCAGCTGTGTAGAGGAGCCCGGGGGGGGCCGCTAGCTGTGTAGAGGAGCCCGGGGGGGGGGCCTGCAGCTGTGTATAGGAGCCTGGGGGCCTCCAGCTGTGTAGAGGAGCCGGGGGGCCTCCAGCTGTGTAGAGGAGCCCGGGGGGCCTCCAGCTGTGTAGAGGAGCCTGGGGGCCTCCAGCTGTACTCACCTATTTGTGCTTGCGGGGGTTGAGCTTTGGCTCTTTGGTCCCGCCTCTCAACTGTCAATCAACTGGTGTACAGATTCCTGAGCCTACTGGGCTCTATCATATGTTCATTTAAAACAGTGTATGGAGTCAGCCTCCACCACATCACTGCCTAGTGCATTCCATCCGTTAACTACTCTGACACTGAAAAAGTTCCTTCTAACGTCTCTGTGGCTCATGTGGGTACTCAGTTTCCACCTGTGTCCCCTTGTTCGCGTCCCACCAGTGTTGAATAGTTTATCCTTGTTTACCCGGTCGATTCCTCTGAGGATTTTGTAGGTTGTGATCATGTCTTCCCTTACTCTTCTGTCTTCCAGTGTCGTAAGGTGCATTTCCCGCAGCCTTTCCTCGTAACTCATCCCTCTTAGAACTGGGACTAGTCTAGTGGCATATCTTTGGACTTTTCCCAGCTTCGTCTTGTACTTGACAAGTTACGGGCTCCATGCTGGGGGCCGCATACTCCAGGATTGGTCCTACATATGTGGTGTACAAGATTCTGAGTGATTCCTTACACAGGTTCCTGAACGCTGTTCTGATGTTAGCCAGCCTCGCATATGCCGCAGACGTTATTCTTTTTATGTGGGCTTCAGGAGACAGGTTTTGTGTGATATCAACTCCTAGATCTTTCCCTCTGTCCGTTTCATTAAGTACTTCATCTCCTATTCTGTATCCTGTGTCTGGCCTCCTGTTTCCACTGCCTAGTTTCATTACTTTGCATTTACTCGGGTTGAACTTCAACAGCCATTTGTTGGACCATTCACTCAGTCTGTCTAGGTCATCTTGTAGCCTCCTACTATCGTCCTCAATTTCAATCCTCCTCATAATTTTTGCATCATCGGCAAACATTGAGAGAAACGATTCTGTACCCTCTGGGAGATCATTCACATATATCAGAAACAGTATAGGTCCAAGGACTGACCCCTGCGGGACTCCACTTGTAACGTCTCGCCAATCTGAGACCTTACCCCTCACACTGACTCGTTGTCTCCTGTTGCTTAGGTACCTTCCCTTTCACTCCAGCCTGCATCTCCAGCTTTTTCACTAGCCTCTTGTTTGGCACTGCATCAAAGGCTTTCTGACAATCCAAAAATATGCAGTCTGCCCACCCTTCTCTTTCTTGCCTTATTTTTGTTGCCTGGTCGTAGAATTCAAGTAACCCTGTGAGGCAGTACGTGCCATCCCTGAATCCATGTTGATGCTGTGTTACAAAGTTCTTTCGCTCTGGTGCTTCCCTAGCTTTCTTCGCACAATCTTCTCCATGAGCTTGCATGGTATACAGGTTAGGGACACTGGCCTGTAATTCAGTGCCTCCTGTCTATCCCCTATCTTGTATATCGGGACTACGTTAGCTGCTTTCCAAATTTCTTCCTTTAGTATCCAAGGGGAGATTCCATCTGGGCCTATAGCCTTTGTCACATCCAACTCTAGTAAACACTTCCTTCCACTCTAGTAAAGCTGTGTAGACGAGCCCGAGGGTCCTCCAGCTGTGAGGAGCCTTGGGGGCTCCAGCTGTGTAGAGGAGCCCGGGGAGCCTTTAGCTGTGTAGAGGAGCCCGGGGGGGCCTCCAGTGGTGAAGTGGTGCCCGGGGGGCCTCCAGCTGTGTAGATGAGCCCAGGGGCCTCCAGTTGTGTAGTAGAGCCGGGGGGGGGGGAAGGGGGGCTCCAGCTGTGTAGAGGAGCCCAGGGGGGGGGGGTCTTCAGCCATGTTGAGGTGCCGGGAGTGGGGGGGTAGGGGGGTGCTGCTCCAGATAGGAAGTGTTGGTTGACTTGTTTATCTTTCAGAAGATGGTTTATATGCTAATGAGATTTATTCTCAATTGCAGGTACGTGGGATGCTGGAGAGTGGAGATGTGTGGAGCAACACTGAAGGTAATGTGGTTAGTTTAATCTGGCTTAGTGTGGTGGTGGGAGGGGGGTTTGGGTATTGTGGAGGGGAGGGGGAAGGGGGGAGGGACCAGGATATGTCCAGGGACCAGGGACCGGACTCCACCTGCCAAAAATCATTGGGGAATATAAACCTAGATATGCGTATGGAAATGTCAAGACACACAAGCCTGGAAACCCACTTCGGCCAATCATTAGCCAGATACCCACACCCACGTACAGACTGGCGAAGCGACTCAACGGCCTGCTGACTCCTTATGTTCCCTGCGCCTTCAGCCTGAAGTCTCCAAAGGAATTTGTTGACTTATTGCGGGGCACACGGGCCAAAGGGATAAGAGCCTCGTTGGACGTAGAATCGCTGTTTACTAATGTACCTGTGGACGAGACAATCGGAATGATAGCCGACAGAGTGTATCGTGATCCGACCTGTACTTCTCTTGACATACCAGAAAATATTCTGAGGAAACTACTCCAAGCTTGTACTAAAGAGGCACCCTTCTTGAGCCCGGATGGACACATGTATAAGCAAGTAGATGGGGTCGCCATGGGTTCTCCCCTAGGTGTCCTGTTTGCAAACTTTTACATGGGTACCATCGAGCAAACAGTCTTAGTCGACATGAACTTGAAACCGGCCATATACTGCAGGTATGTTGACGACATTTTTACACAGGTACCTGATGTCAGACATCTGCAGGAGCTGAAGGAGGCATTTGAGCAGAGTTCCGTGCTGCGTTTCACTTACGAGATGGAAAAGGATGGGAAGCTG
>NC_091223.1:26983062-26993062 GCF_040958095.1 Procambarus clarkii
ATAATGAAATGGGTAGCTTTATCATTTCATAAGAAACAAATTAGAGAAAATATATTAATTCAGGAAAACTTGGCTTATTAGGCAAATCGGGCCTTGCATAGTAGGCTGAGAAGTGCGTTCTGGCTACTAGGTACGACATATATATATATATATATATATATATATATATATATATATTAGTATATTTTGGTAGCAGTCTTTCCTGTAGACATATATTATTAAATATGACCGAAAAAGTAAGATTAATAATTCTAACACGAATTTTCTCAATCTTTCGTACATTACGCTTCACTGTTGGAGGTAAATCAAAAATCACTTCTCCAAAATTCATTTTTATTTCTAGTCTGACGCGACACGGGCGCGTTTCGTAAAACTTATTACATTTTCAAAGACTTCACAAATACACAACTGATTAGAACTTACGTCTCACTGATATTATATCTACATTTGAGTGAGGTGGGAAGGATGATGTGGCATTAACACAAGACAGAACAGGGGATATTAATAGGGTATTAAAAGTATCAACACAAGACTGAACAGAAAACAATGGGTATTGAATTGAAGTGTTTGTAGAAAGCCTATTGGTCCATATTTCTTGATGCTTCTATATTGGAGCGGAGTCTTGAGGTGGGTAGAATATAGTTGTGCAATAATTGGCTGTTGATTGCTGGTGTTGACTTCTTGATGTGTAGTGCCTCGCAAACGTCAAGCCGCCTGCTATCGCTGTATCTATCGATGATTTCTGTGTTGTTTACTAGGATTTCTCTGGCGATGGTTTGGTTATGGGAAGAGATTATATGTTCCTTAATGGAGCCCTGTTGCTTATGCATCGTTAAACGCCTAGAAAGAGATGTTGTTGTCTTGCCTATATACTGGGTTTTTTGGAGCTTACAGTCCCCAAGTGGGCATTTGAAGGCATAGACGACGTTAGTCTCTTTTAAAGCGTTCTGTTTTGTGTCTGGAGAGTTTCTCATGAGTAGGCTGGCCGTTTTTCTGGTTTTATAGTAAATCGTCAGTTGTATCCTCTGATTTTTGTCTGTAGGGATAACGTTTCTATTAACAATATCTTTCAGGACCCTTTCCTCCGTTTTATGAGCTGTGGAACAGAAGTTCCTGTAAAATAGTCTAATAGGGGGTATAGGTGTTGTGTTAGTTGTCTCTTCAGAGGTTGCATGGCTTTTCACTTTCCTTCTTATGATGTCTTCGATGAAACCATTGGAGAAGCCGTTATTGACTAGAACCTGCCTTACCCTACAGAGTTCTTCGTCGACTTGCTTCCATTCTGAGCTGTGGCTGAGAGCACGGTCGACGTATGCGTTAACAACACTCCTCTTGTACCTGTCGGGGCAGTCGCTGTTGGCATTTAGGCACATTCCTATGTTTGTTTCCTTAGTGTAGACTGCAGTGTGGAAACCTCCGCCCTTTTCCATGACTGTTACATCTAGAAAAGGCAGCTTCCCATCCTTTTCCGTCTCGTAAGTGAAACGCAGCACGGAACTCTGCTCAAATGCCTCCTTCAGCTCCTGCAGATGTCTGACATCAGGTACCTGTGTAAAAATGTCGTCAACATACCTGCAGTATATGGCCGGTTTCAAGTTCATGTCGACTAAGACTTTTTGCTCGATGGTACCCATGTAGAAGTTTGCAAACAGGACACCTAGGGGAGAACCCATGGCGACCCCATCTACCCCATGGCGTTCGAAACTGTGAACGCCAAGAAATCCGGACTCCACCTGCCAAAGATCATTGGGGAATATAAACCTGGATATGCGTATGGAAATGTCAAGACGCACAAGCCTGGAAACCCACTTCGGCCAATCATTAGCCAGATACCCACACCCACATACAGACTGGCGAAGCGACTTAACGGCCTGCTGACTCCTTATGTTCCTTGCGCCTTCAGCCTGAAGTCTCCAAAGGAATTTGTGGACTTACTGCGGGGCACACGGGCCACAGGGATAAGAGCCTCGTTGGACGTAGAATCGCTGTTTACCAACGTACCTGTGGACGAGACAATCGGAATGATAGCCGACAGAGTGTATCGTGATCCAGCCTGTACTCCTCTTGACATGCCAGAAAGTATTCTGAGGAAACTACTCCAAGCTTGTACTAAAGAGGCACCCTTCTTGAGCCCGGATGGGCACATGTATAAGCAAGTAGATGGGGTCGCCATGGGTTCTAGCACAAAAACCAAACAGACGCACATAAACAATGGACTGATGTGTCCGGAGTGTCTCCTGTGCTCCAGGGTGTCCCCTGTGATCTGGGGTGTCCTCTGTGTCCCTGGGTGTCCCCTGTGTCCCTGGGTGTCTCCTGTGCCCAGGGGTGTCTCTTTGCCCCGGGTTGTCTCCTGTTTCCCGGGGTGTCCCCTGGGATGTCCCCCTGTGTCTCGGGATGTCCCCTGTGTCTCGGGGCGTCCCCTTTGTCTCGGGGTGTCCCCTGTGTCTCGGGGTGTCCCCTGTGTCCCTATGTGTCCCCTGTGTCCTTGGCTGTCTCCTGTGCCCCTGGGTGTCCCCACTGCCCGAGCGTGTCCCACTGTGCCCCGGGGAGTCCCCTGTGCCCAGGGGGTCTCCTGTTTCCCCGGGGTGTCCCTTGTTCCCCGGGATGTCCCGTGTGCCCCGGGGTGTCCCCTGTGTCCCATGGTGTCCCTCGTGCCCCGGTGTGTCCCTCGTGCCCCGGTGTGTCCCCTGTGTCCCGGTGTGTCCCCTGTACCCTGAGGTGTCCCCTGTGCCCCGGGATGTCCCCTGTGCCCCTTGGTGTCTCCTGTGCCCCAGGGTGTCCCCTGTGCCCTGAGGTGTCCCCTGTGCCCCAGGGTGTACCCTGTGCCCCGGGGTGTCCCCTGTTTTCCATGGAGTCCCTTTTGCCCCGGGGTGTCCCCCTGTGTCCCGGGGTGTCCTCTGTGCCCCGTGGTGTTTCCTGTGCTCCGGGGTGTCCCCTGTGCCCTGAGGTGTCCCCTGTGCCCCGGGTGTCTCCTGTGCCTCTGGGTAACCCCTGTGTTCCCGGGGTGTCTCCTGTGCCCCGGGGTGTCTCCTGTGCCCCGGGGTGTCCCCTGTGATCCGGGGTGTCCTCTATGTCTCGGGGTGTCCCCTGTGTCTCGGGGTATCCCCTGTGCTCCTGGGTGTCCTCTGTGCCCCGGGGTGTCCACTGTGCCCCCTGGGATGTCCGCTGTGCCCCGGAGTGTTCCCTGTGTCCTGGGGTGTCCGCTGTGCCCCGTGGAGTTCCCTGTGCCCCGGGGTGTCCCCTGTGCCCTGAGGTGTCACCTTTGCCCCGAAGTTTCCCCTATGTCTCGGGTGTCCCCTTTGCCCCAGGGTGTCCCCTGTGCTCCGAGGTGTCTCCTGTTCCCCCGGGGTGTACCCTGTGCCCCGGGGTGTCCCCCGTTTCCTATGGAGTTCTATTTCCACTGGGTGTCACCTGTGCCCCGGGGTGTCCCCTGTGATCTGGGGTGTCCTCCCTGGGTGTCTCCTGTGCCCCGGGGTGTCTCCTGTGCCCCGGGGTAACCCCTGTGCCCCGGTGTGTCTCCTGTTCCCCGGGGTGTCCCCTGTGCCCTGGGGTGTCCCCTATGCCCCGGGGTGTCCTGTGTGCCTTGGGGTGTCCCCTGTGCCCCGGGGTGTCCCCTGTGCCCTGGGGTGTCCCCTGTGTCCTGAGGTGTCTCCTGTGCCCCGAGGTGACCTCTGTGCCCCGGGTGTCCCCTTGCACCGGGGTGTCCCCTGTGTCCCGGGGTGTTCCCTGTGCCCCGGGGTGTTCCCTGTGCCCCGGTGTGTCTCCTGTGCCCCAGGGTGTACCATGTGCACCGGGATATCCCCTGCTTCCCATGGTGTCTCTTTTGCCTCGGGGTGTCCCCTGTGTCCCGGGCTGGTACCTGTGCCCCGGGTTGTCCCTGCTGCCTCGGAGAGTCCTCTGTGCCCCGGGGTGTCGCCTGTGCCCCGGGGTGTCCCCAGCGTCTCGGCGTGTCCCCTGTGCCCCGGGTGTCCATTTTGCCGTGGGGCGTTCCCAGTGCGCGTGGGGGGGGTGTACTCTGTGCCCCGGGGTGTCCCCTGTTTCCCATGGTGTCCCTTGTACCCTGGGGTGTCCCCTTGTTCTCGGGGTGTCCCCTTTGTCCCGGGGTGTCCCCTGTGTCCTGGGGCGTCCCCTGTGCCCCGGGGTGTCCCTTGTGCCCCGGGGTGTCACCTGTGCCCCGTGGTGTCCCCTGTGCCCCGAGGTGTCCCCTGTGTCTCGGGGTGTCCGCTGTGTCCCTGGGTGTCCCCTGTGTCCCAGGGTGTCCCCTGGGCCCCAGGGTGTTCCCTGTTCCCCGGGGTGTTCCCTCTGCCCCGGGGTGTCCCATGTTACCCGGGGTTGTCCCCTGTGACCTGGGTGTCTCCTTTGCCTCGGGATGTACCCAGAGAACCGGGGCGTCCCTTTTTTCCCATGGTGTCCCTTTTGCCCTGGGGTGTCCCTTGTGCCCCGGGGTGTCTCCTGTGCTCCGGGGTGTCCTCTATACCCCAGGGTGTCCCCTGTGACCCGGGTGTCTTCTTTGCCCCGGGGTGTACCTTGTGCCCCGGGGTGTCTCCTGTGCCCCGGGGTGTCTCCTGTGCTCCGGGGTAACCCCTGTGCCCCGGGGTAACCCCTGTGCCCCGGGGTAACCCCTGTGCCCTGGGGTGTCTCCTGTGCCCCGGGGTGTCTCCTGTGCCCCGGGGTAACCCCTGTGCCCTGGTGTGTCTCCTGTGCCCCGGGGTGTCCCCTGTGCCCTGGGGTGTCCCCTGTGTTCCGGGGTGTCCTCTGTGCCCCGGGGTGTACCCTGTGAATAGGGGTGTCCCGTGTGCCCCGTGGGATGTCCCCTGTGCCCCAGAGTGTCCCCTATGTCCCAGGGTGTCTCCTGTACCCCGGGGTGTACCCTGTGCTGCGGGGTGTCCCCCGTTTCCTATGGTGTCCCATTTCCACGGGGTGTCCCCTGTGCTCCGGGATGTCTCCTGTGCTCCAGGGTGTCCCCTGCGCCCCAGGGTGTCCCCTGTGTCCCGGGGTGTCCTCTGTGCCCCGAGGTGTCCTCTGTGCCCCGGGTGTACCCTGTGCCCCGGGGTGTCTCCTGTGCCCCGGGGTGTCCCCTGTTTTCCATGGAGTCCCTTGTGCCCCGGGGTGTCCCCTGTGCCCCGGGGTGTCTCCTGTGCTCCGGGGTGTCCCCTGTACCCTAGGGTGTCCCCTATGATCCAGGGTGTCCTCTATGCCCCGGAGTGTCTCCTGTGCCCCGGGGTACCCCTGTGCCCCGGGGTGTCTCCTGTGAACCGGAGTATTCCCTGTGCCTCAGGGTGTCCCCTGTGCCACGGGGTGTCTCCATTCCCCCGAGATGTCTCATGTGCCCTGGAGTGTCCCTTGTGCCCCGAGGTGTCCCATGGGCCCCCGAGGTGTCCCTTGTGCCCTGGGGTGTCCCCTGGGCCCTGTGGTGTCCCCAGTGCCCCAGGGTGTCCCCTGTGCCCCGGTGTCTTCTGTGCCCCGGTGTGTCCCCTGTGCCCCCGGGGGTCACCTATGATGTCTCTTGTGTCTCGGGGTGTCCCCTTTGTCTCGGGGTGTCCCCTGTGTCTCGGATTGTCCCCAGAGTCTTAGGTGTCCTCTGTGTCCCGGGGTGTCCCCTGTGCACCGGCGAGGGTCCCAATGCCCCGGGGTGTCTCTTTGCCCCGGGTAGTCTCCTTTTTCCCGGGGTGTCCCCTGGGATGTCCCCTGTGTTTCGGGGCGTTCCCTTTGTCTCGGGGTGTTCCCTGTGTCTCGGGGTGTCCCCTGTGTCCCTATGTGTCCCCTGTGTCCTTGGCTGTCTCCTGTACCCCAGGGTGTTCCCTGTGCTCGAGCGTGTCCAACTGTGCCCCGGGGTGTCCCATGTGCCCCAGGGGTCTCCTGTTTCCCGGGGTGTCCCTTGTTCCCCGGGGTGTCCCCTGTGCCCCGGGATGTCCCGTGTGCCCCGGGGTGTCCCCTGTGTCCCATGGTGTCCCTCGTGCCCCGGTGTGTCCCCTGTGTCCTGGAGTGTCCTCTGTGCCCCGTGGTGTTTCCTATGCTCTGGGGTGTCCCCTGTGCCCCGGGTGTCCCCTTTGCCCGGGGTGTCCCTTGTGCCCCGGGGTGTCCCCTGTTTTCCATGGAGTCCCTTTTGCCCCGGGGTGTCCCCCTGTGAACCGGGGTGTCTCCTGTGCTCCAGGGTGTCCCCTGTGTCCCCGGGTGTCCCCTGTGATCTGGGGGTGTCCTCTGTGCCCGGGGTGTCTCCTTTGCCTCTGGGTAACCCCTGTGCCCCGGGGTGTCTCCTGTGCCCCGGGGTGTCTCCTGTGCTCCAGGGTGTCCCCTGTGCCCTGGGGTGTCCTCTATGTCTCGGGGTGTCCCCTGTGTCTCGGGGTATCCCCTGTGCTCCTGGGTGTCCTCTGTGCCCCGCGGTGTCCCCTGTGAATAGGGGTGTCCACTGTGCCCCCTGGGATGTCCGCTGTGCCCCGGAGTGTCCCCTGTGTCCTGGGGTGTCCGCTGTTCCTCGTGGTGTTTCCTGTGCCCCGGGGTGTCCCCTGTGCCCTTTGCCCCAGGGTGTCCCCTGTGCCCCGAGGTGTCTCCTGTTCCCCGGGGTGTACCCTGTGCCTCGAGGTGTCCCCCGTTTCCTATGGTGTCCTATTTCCACAGGGTGTCACCTGTGCCCCGGGGTGTCTCCTGTGCTGCAGGGTGTCCCCTGTGACCCAGGGTGTCTCCTGTGATCTGGGGTGTCCTCTGTGCCCCAGGGTGTCTCCTGTGCCCCGATGTGTCTCCTGTTCACCGGGGTGTCCCCTGTGCCCTGGGATGTCCCCTATGCCCAGGGGTGACCCGTGTGCCTTGGGGTGTCCCCTGTGCCCCGGGGTGTCCCCTGTGCCCCGGGGTGTCCCCTGTGCCCTGAGGTGTCTCCTGTGCCCCGAGGTGACCTCTGTGCCCCGGGTGTCCCCTTGCCCCGGGGTGTCCCCTGTTCCCCCGGGGTGTCCCCTGTGCCCCGGGGTGCCTCTTGTGCCCCGGGGTGTCCCCTGTGCCCTGAATTGTCCCCTTTGCCCCAGGGTGTCCCCTGTGCCCCGAGGTGTCTCCTGTTCCCCGGGGTGTACCCTGTGCCTCGAGGTGTCCCCCGTTTCCTATGGTGTCCTATTTCCACAGGGTGTCACCTGTGCCCCGGGGTGTCTCCTGTGCTGCAGGGTGTCCCCTGTGCCCCAGGGTGTCCCCTGTGATCTGGGGTGTCTTCTGTGCCCCAGGGTGTCTCCTGTGCCCCGATGTGTCTCCTGTTCCCCGGGGTGTTCCCTGTGCCCTGGGATGTCCCCTATGCCCAGGGGTGACCCGTGTGCCTCGGGGAGTCCCCTGTGCCCCGGGGTGTCGCCTGTGCCCCGGGGTGTCCCCAGCGTCTCGGCGTGTCCCCTGTGCCCTTGGGTGTCCCCTGGGCCCTAGGGTGTCTCTTTTGCCCTGGGGTCTCCCCTGTGCCCCGGGTGTCCCTTTTGCCGTGGGGCGTCCCCTGTGCGCCGGGGGTGTCCTCTGTGCCCAGGGGTGTCTCTTGTGCCACTGGGTGTACTCTGTGCCCGGGGATGTCCTCTGTTTCCCATGGTGTCCCTTGTGCCCTGGGGTGTCCCCTGTGCTACGGGGTGTCCCCTGTGTCCCGGGGCGTCCCCTGTGCCCGGGGTGTCCCCTGTGTGTCCCCTGTGCCCCGGGGTGTCCCCTGTGCCCCGAGGTGTCCCCTGTGTCTCGGGGTGTCCGCTGTGTCCCTTGGTGTCCTCTATGTCCCAGGGTGTCCCCTGGGCCCCAGGGTGTTCCCTGTTCCCCGGGGTGTCCCCTGTGCCCCGGGGTGTCCCTTGTTTCCCGGGGTGTCTCCTGTGACCCGGGTGTCTCCTTTGCCCCGGGATGTACCCAGAGACCGGGGGTGTCCCCTTTTTCCCATGGTGTCCCTTGTGCCCTGGGGTGTCCCCTGTGCCCCGGGGTGTCTCCTGTGCTCCGGGGTGTCCCCTGTACCCCAGGGTGTCCCCTGTGACCCGGGTGTCTTCTTTGCCCCGGGGTGTACCTTGTGCCCCGGGGTGTCTCCTGTGCTCCGGGGTGACCCCTGTGCCCCGGGGTGTCTCCTGTGCCCCGGGGTGTCTCCTGTGCCCCGGGGTGTCTCCTGTGCCCCGGGGTAACCCCTGAGCCCTGGTGTGTCTTCTGTGCCCCGGGGTGTCCCCTGTGCCCTGGGGTGTCCCCTTTGCCCCGTGGTGTCCCGTGTGCCTTAGGGTGTCCCCCATTCCCCGGGGTGTCCAATGTGCCCCGGGGTGTCTCCTGTGAACCGAGGTGTCCCCTGTGCCACGGGGTGTCTCCTTTGCCCCGAGATGTCTCCTCTACCCTGGAGTGTCCCTTGTGCCACGGGGTGTCCCATGGGCTTTTGGGGTGTCCCCTGGGGTGTCTCCTGTACCCCTGGGTGTCCCCTGTGCCTGGGGGTGTCCCCTCTGAATAGGGGTGTCCCCTGTGCCCCGTGGGATGTCCCCTGTGCCCCGGAGTGTCCCCTGTGCCCCGGGGTGTCCTTTTTGCCCCGGGGTGTCCCCTGGTGTCTCCTGTGCCCCGGGATGTCTCCTGTGCTCCAGGGTGTCCCCTGTGCCCCAGGGTGTCCCCTGTGATCCGGGGTGTCCCCTGTTTTCCATGGAGCCCCTTGTTCCCCGGGGTGTCCCCTGTGCCCCGGGGTGTCCCCTGTGCCCCAGGGTGTCCCCTGTGCCCTGAGGTGTCCCCTGTGCCCTGAGGTGTCCTCTGTGCCCCGGGTGTCCCCTGTGCCCCGGGGTGTCCCCTGTGCCTCAGGGTGTCTCCTGTGCCCCGGGGTGTCTCCTGTGCTAAAGGGTGTCCCCTGTCCCCCAGGGTGTCCACTGTGATCTGGGGTGTCCTCTATGCCCCGGGGTGTCTCTTGTGCCCCGGGGTAGCCCTTGTGCTCCGGGGTGTCTCCTGTGCCCCGGGGTGTCTCCTGTACCCCCGGTGTCCCCTGTGCCCCGGGGTGTCCCCTGTGCCTTGGAGTGTCCCCTGTGTCTCGGGGTGTCCCCAGTGGTCCTGGGTGTCCTCTGTGCCCCAGGGTGTCCTTTGTGAATAGGGGTGTCCCCCGTGCCCCCTGGGATGTCCCCTGTGCCCCGGAGTGTTCCCTGTGTCCCGGGGGGTCCCCTGTGCCCCAGGGTGTGTCCTGTTCCTCGGGGTGTACCCTGTGCCCAGGGGTGTTCCCCTTTTCCTCTGGTGTTCCATTTCCACGGGGTTTCCCCTGTGCCCCGGGATGTCTCCTGTGCTCCAGGGTGTCCCCTTTGCCCCAGGGTGTCCCCTGTGATCCGGGGTGTCCTCTGTGCCCCTGGGTGTCTCCTGCGCCCCTCGGTAACCCCTGTGCTCTTGGTGTCTCCTGTGCCCCGGGGTGTCCCCTGTGCCCTGGGGTGTCCCCTATGCCCCGGGGTGTCCCGTGTGCCTTGGGGTTGTCTCCTGTGCCCCGGGGTGTCCCCTGTGCCCTGGGGTGTCCCCTATGCCCCGGAGTGTCCCGTGTGCCTTGGGGGTGTCCCCTGTGCCCCGGGGTGTCCCTGTGCCCTGAGGTGTCCCCTGTGCCCCGAGGTGTCCTCTGTGTCCTGGTGTCCCCTTTGCCCCGGGGTGTCCCTTGTGCCCCGGGGTGTCCCCTGTGCCCCGGGGTTTCCCCTTTTTCCCATGGTGTCCCTTGTGCCCTGGGATGTCCCCTGTGTCCCGGGGTGTCCCCTGTGCCCCGGGGTAGCCCTTGTGCTCCGGGGTGTCTCCTGTGCCCCGGGGTGTCTCCTGTACCCCCGGTGTCCCCTGTGCCCCGGGGTGTCCCCTGTGCCTTGGAGTGTCCCCTGTGTCTCGGGGTGTCCCCAGTGGTCCTGGGTGTCCTCTGTGCCCCAGGGTGTCCTTTGTGAATAGGGGTGTCCCCCGTGCCCCCTGGGATGTCCCCTGTGCCCCGGAGTGTTCCCTGTGTCCCGGGGGGTCCCCTGTGCCCCAGGGTGTGTCCTGTTCCTCGGGGTGTACCCTGTGCCCAGGGGTGTTCCCCTTTTCCTCTGGTGTTCCA